>NC_091157.1:35254861-35294861 GCF_040958095.1 Procambarus clarkii
AGAGCAACCGTACAGGTCCTGGGAGCAAGGTCGAGTTAGAGTCCTTGAGGGTCTCTTCTCAGACTAGCTTTACCTGGGCCTATTCCACGTTGACCGTTGGAATCTCTTCAATGATTTAACCCTTTAAGGGACTCCTAGGGTCCTCATCACATTTATAGTTTAGTGGATAATAGGCAACTCGGTGTTGAAGACACTTAGAGCTGATGGCTTGAGTAAATAGTTGGCAGTATTCAGAAGTGGTTCAACGGAAACACCGCATAAAGCTTAACAGTAGTTTATTTACTAACTTAACCACTAATACAAAGGGTGCTTGATTTACTTTAGATTGGCGTCAGAAAGGCTATAGTTGCATTAGCGAGACTCTTGACGTCTGGCTAATCGATTCGGATCCACTCGTGGCGAAACACCTAACTTTGTTGACAGCCAATCATTAACACGGCAAACCTAACACAGTTGACAGCCAATCATTAACACGGCAAACCTAACTGCCGGTATGCAAAGGAATTACAAGAGTTCCAACCGGATACTCGGTAATGATGATATGCAATAAATCACAAATACACTGTCAATGGGAAAGGCAATAACATGCACAATAATAATGTCACACAATAACTATATGTGTGGTGTATGTGAAGCTCACTTTCACAGACGAGTGTAATGTCGTGATACCACACAGATAAACATGCATACACCATCGGGTGTCTAGGTCTCCACCTATACCTGTGTCAGGAATATGAAGGAGAGAACTTTAGTTGATCCCTCAGATCAACACAGACAGACACAATAATACAATAACAAGATCTTGTACTTTCAGGTAGGCTACCTCTCTTATTCACTCACTCACTCAGGCACATTTATGCAAGAACTCGTAGGTGACCTGACAGCTGGTTTCGCTCTTTCTGACGTGAGACCATTGGCGACAGGCTTTCCTTAAATCGTACTTGACACGGAGGTACTCCCAGGAGGCCGCACTGTATGTCTAACAGACAGACACACGCACACACACTTGATGACACTGGCTGTGAGTAAGGGTGGTAACGTCACGTAGTACAGTGAGGCAGGGCGGCTGGTGGCTCGAGGCTAGTTACACGCTCTGGTGTGAGATGGCGGCTGGTGAGTGGCGGCTGGTGAGTGGTGGCGGGCGGCGGCTGGTGAGTGGCGGCGGGCGGCGGCTGATTATATGGTACCAAGTGGCACACTGTGGTAAAAGTCACACACAGATTTACTTAGGCGGCGGCACTACCATAGTTCACTCCAGGTTTCTCACAGACGATTTCAACTTGTCACTGAGGGTTACCTGATACCAGTCTCTTTCGCTCTGGTGATTTGTCACTAGGCTTCTGAACAATATAGTCATGATCGCGATTCCGGGTCAAGAGTTTGTATAACGAAAAGACGCTGAGTTTAACTTGACGGTGAGGAATGGATGGTGTTTAGTCTATTGGCCGATATGCAGAACAGGACACGTCCACTAGCTACGAACTTCCTCACGTGAATATCCTTGCCAGCGGCTGCAGGGCATCTCGTTGGACACACACAAAGGATTACAATTTGACCAATAGCATTGCATCAAAAGAGCGGGAACCAATCATATTGATCGTTCCATGATCAGTAGCAGAGGTGACGTCATGAGCACGTCACGACCACGTCACAGTTGTTATTCTCCATCGCCCCGGTTGAGGCTGACCCCAGAGGTCAGATCTGTCGCCACGCTGGCGTCCCTTCTCTCTCTCACGCCTGGCACCTCCTATGTACTAACTGACCCTGTGGCAAGTATGCTTAACTTCCCTGTATCTACTCCCTGCCTGGACATACGGCGGCCTCCGTATTATAAAGATATTCCTGGTTAGGTGGACACCTTGGAGATACCCAAAATGACAGTTTACAATCCAGGGTTAACAAAGATAGGGCTTGTGCACGAAATCGGTGCACTGTGCCTGAAATGAGCCATTCAAGTCAGCTGTGAGATAATCTTGAGAGACCATCATCTCACATCACCCCCCAATGAAAGACCGAGTTCCACAGAGTGTTGACTCGTTCTAACCTCACACCTCTGACGAACGTGCACGTACTCTGAGTGCACGTGGTGCGGCTGTGTCGAGCGGACCTTGTTTTCTATACTGCTACGCGAGGTGGGTCCTCGTCTAGACTATTTCCTTCTGTTAAGTGAGGAATTTCTTCAGTAATCGGGTCATATGTGGCTATCTTTTCAGGTCTTGAGCAGGCACTGTGGTTGGACGGAGCTCCAGCTCTAAGTCAGCTTAACGCCTCGAAACCCTGAGTGGCGCTAGTCTGTCCAGTGCCTCTTTCCACCTTTGTCATGCCTGAAACATCAGAGGCACACTGGAAACTAGTGTCCGGTGATTCGCGTTGCATTACCTCGCTCATGTCTCCCTCGTTCGACGTCTTGTTAATCACACCTGACCTACTCAACCAGTCAGCACCTACTGCTGAGAGCAGTGGGTGGTCGATCGGCCCTGTTGATGTCGAGCCTCGTGGTCCTCTCCTGTTCTTATGTCTTACATGCTTCTTCGGCTTTGTGGATCCATCTACAGGTGGGTCCTCATAACGTTTGAGCATGTTGACGTGGTACTTCTTCCTGGTACCATCGACGTCGAGCACATAGTTTAACGAGTGCGAGCACTCCACTACCGTGAATGGGCCCTTCCACTGCAGCAAGAGCTTGTTCTTGCTGGTGGGAAGTAACAAAAGTACATTGTCACCTACACTGAACTTGCGTTCTTTTGTTTTTTTGTCGTATGTTTGCTTCTGGTTCTCCTTTGCTTTTGCTAACTGTTCCCGGGCCAGCTGACAGGTGTTCTCCAGCCGTTCTCGTAGATCGATGACGTACTCGTACATCGTCTTGGTTTCAGGGGTACAGTCATCGCCTTCCCACAGGTTCCTCAGTACCTGCAGAGGGCCTTTAACTGTGCGACCGTACAGAAGCTCGAAGGGTGAGAACCCTGTGCTAGCCTGTGGCACCTCCCTGTAGGCAAACAACAAAGGGTTGATATACCTGGGCCACTCCCAAGGCTGTTCGATGCACATTCTCTTCAACATCTTCTTGAGAGTGTTATTGAAGCATTCTACCAAACCGTTTCCCATAGCATGATATGGCGTGGTGAGGGATGCTCTCGCTGTTAGCACACGTCGGACTTGGTCCATCATCTCGCTGGTAAACTGTGTCCCTCGGTCACTATGGATCCACTCAGGTATACCAAGGCGACTGAAAAAACCTATCAGAGCTTCCGCTACCGTTGTTGTCTCGATGTTCTTCAGGGCAGCTGCTTCGGGGTACCTTGTTGCGTGATCGACCATGGTCAGGATTTGCTTACTGCCGTCCGTTGCATTTGGTATGATCGGACCAACCAGATCAATGCTGACCAGCTTGAACGGCTGATCGATGATGGGGAAGGGCTGAAGCTTCCCAGGCTTCACCCGTCCTCAATGAGTGGTGCGCTGACAGGTGTCACACGAGCGAGTGTAACGCTGTATTTCCCCAGTAATTCCTGGCCAGTAGAACACAGCTTATATTCCCGCCTGGGTCTTTGCGTGACCCATATGATCTCCCATCAAAGCTTCATGCCCTAAGTGGAACACAGCCTGTCTATGCTCCTGTGGAACAACAAGTTGGTCCCAAGTGTCGTGGGGCGTCTCAATCTGCGCACGAGTTTCCCATTATGGTGCAAGTACCAGTACTTGCGTTCCTGGTGTTGGAAAACATTTTCTCCTCAGCATACCTATGTATCTGGGCTATGGTGGGTCGCTCCCTTGGGCATCAATAAACTCCTTTGCAGACACTCCCTGGATGTCTCGGAATTTCAAAGGTTGTTCTAGGCGCATCGGCTTGTTGCTCTTTGACCTCGTGGTGACAGCTGCCACGAGCGAGTTACCTGTTAATGGAGTTGCTGTCTCTTCAACCAGGGGTTTTGCTTCTCTCTCCATAACTTCACAGCTTGCTTTCTCTCCCTTATTCTTCAGCTGGATGAGGGTGTGATCACTCCCTGTGACGTCACCCCCGAGCGAGTCACCCGTGGCACCAGCTGACTGAGGGAGGCTGCACCCAGCTGAGGCAGCTTCCTCACTCTCCCCCGTTTTCTTTGAGGATGGCCTTGGGCAATCAGAGACTCCTGGGACATTCCCCAATAAAAGTCCATATACAGCACGTTCCAGTTGAACGGCACAAATTTTTCCTTTGATGTATGGTGTGTCAACCCACACATACACCTCCACCATCTCTTTAGCATAGCCATTTGGGAATTTGACATAGATGTGTCTACCTGTCTTAGATCCTGGCTTTACTTGGCTTTTTCTTACCATGTGGGTAGTGGCGCCTTTGTCACGGAAGATTCTCGCCGATTTTCCATTAACATTTCCGTCCACCACCTCAAGGGTCCAGGCTAGTGGATCCTTTCCAACGTTGGGATGTATCTTACCACTTGAGCTCACACCTGCTATGTAACCTGATTTCGGTTTTACCTTGCAATCAGCTGCACGATGACCTGGCTTACCACAGTTGTAGCATTTGTGCACATGCTTGTTGGAGGAGTTTCCCTGCTCCCCCGACACACTAGTCTTAGGCTTAGCTCCTTCGCCAGTACCTGTAGCATGATGCTTCTCGTGCGGCTTCACCCCTTTCACCTGTCTCCTGGCCCCAGCCCACAGATCAGTTTGCTTGGCCATAGACAGATTTGACATAACTTCCTTCTCTTTGAGCGTGACGTGCAGAGACCATTTGCATCCTTCTAAAACTGTTCGCGAATCATCAGTTGATAGAACTCCATGCTCCCAGGAGTAGTCTCCATGAGTTCACAGTAACGGTTTAGACTCGATTCTAACTGGTGTAACATTAGCACATATGTCTCCCTTTTTTGCAATTGAGCCCTATGGAAATTCTCTAGCATCCGGTCTGCAGTGATGCTAAAACCGTTGAGCAGCGCTGTTGTCAATGCCTCGTAATCTCCACGCTGGTTCGGACCCAGACTGTGGTAGATGGTTAGTGCCCTACCCTTTAACAACGCACTAAGGGCGAGTGCCCACTTTGATCTTTCCCACCCGCAATCAGCGGCGTGACCTTCGAAACGCTTGATGGATGCATCCAATGAGTCGCCCCTTTCATCAAAGTTAGCTAGTTTGGGTAATTTGACAGTCTTACCTTGTTCAACATTAGCCTCTGTTGATGACCACTTGTCTGGTCATCCTGCCTCGCTTATAACTGCATGAGAGCTATGCGTTCAGTACTCTCTCTGTCCTGCTGATCAGTCCAGAGTTTACTTTCTCTGTCCTGCTGATCAGTCCAGAGTTTACTTTCTCTGTCCTGCTGATCAGTCCAGAGTTTCATAGCTTGCTCTGCTACATTATTCCCTTCAAATCCCAACTCCCTAACCTGGTTACGGTATTCCTCTAAGGTGAATAATTGCAAGCCTTTAATACCTACTCTTTTAGCTGTCGTCGTCCACAAGGACCTTTTGGGCAGAGATTCTTCCCCGTAGAATCCCCCCAACTAATTATTTAAAGAGCTAGATTCCCGCGTGACTCCGGTTTCTCTCGCAGCATGAGTGATTCTAGTGACATCATTCTCAGTGACGTCACCCACAGGGGTCTCTACCTCCAAGTTGTCTCTCACTGGGGTCTCTCCCACTGTGTTATCTTTCACTGGGGTCTCACCACCGATAGCCTCATCCAGTGTGATGAGACTCGTGCAGGCCACCTCAGCACTACCCTGCATGTGTGCTAGTAGCATCACCTCTTCCGTAACCCTCAAATGCTGCTCCACTTGTTCCTTACACTCTTGCTCAGTAGTAGTGTCGTAGTCCTCGGGTCTACGAGCGGTCAAAGCAAAGCAAAGATACAGGTAGAGCTGTTTGTACTCTCCACACTCAGACATACTGGTGGTGTGTGTACCTAACAGGGCGTTATACGTCCTCTGAATACTGCTCGTCACTTTTGAATTTTCAGGGAAAATTTAAGTGTGAAATTTTACTTTACAACCTAGCTCATAGGTTCCAACTAAGCCAATCACGTTGGGCGCCAGATATGGGGTTTTCTATTTTGCTTTCCTGACTGCAATGCGTACGTCGCCAGTGTACGTGTGGCAGACGCTTCACGAAGCTGTCGGAATCAGCAGAGAAAATACGAGAGTAACCGTACAGGTCCTGGGAGCAAGGTCGAGTTAGAGTCCTTGAGGGTCTCTTCTCAGACTAGCTTCACCTGGGCCTGGTCCACTTTGATTGTTGGAATCTCCTCAATGCTTTAACACTTTAAGGGACTCCTAGGGTCCTCATCACATTTATAGTTTAGTGAATAATAGGCAACTCGGTGTTGAAGACACTTAGAGCTGAAGGCTTGAGTAAATAGTTGGCAGTATTCAGAAGTGGTTCAACGGAAACACCGCATAAAGCTTAACAATAATTTATATACTGACTTAACCGCTAATACAAAGGGTGCTTGATTTACTTTAGATTGGCGTCAGAAAGGCTATAGTTGCATTAGCGAGACTCTTGACGTCTGGCTAATCGATTCAGATCCACTCGTGGAGAAACACCTAACTTAACACAGTTGACAGCCAATCATACACGACAAACCTAACTGCCGGTGTGCAAGGGTTCCAACCGGATACTCGGTAATGATGATGCGCAATAAATCACAATGGCACTGTCAATGGGACAGGCAATAACATGCACAATAATAATAATATCACACAATAACTAAATGTGTGGTGAATGTGAAGCTCACATTCTCTGACAAGTGTAATGTCATGATACCACACAAATAATCACACATACACCATCGGGTGTCTAGGTCTCCACCTATAACTGTGTCAGATATATGAGGGAAAAAACTTTAGTTGATCCCTCAGATCAACACAGACAGACACAATAATACAATAACAAGATCTTGTACTTTCAGGTAGGCTACCTCTCTTATTCACTCACTCAGGCACATTTATGCAAGAAGTCGTAGGTGACCTGACAGCTGGTTTCGCTCGTTCTGACGTGAGACCATTGGCGACAGGCTTTCCTTAAACCGTACTTGACACGGAGGTACTCGCAAGAGGCCGCACTGTATGTCTAACAGACAGACCCACTCACACACACTTGATGGCACTGGCTGTGAGTAAGGGTGGTGACGTCACATAGTAGAGTGAGGCAGGGCGGCTACAATGGGCCATTCAAGTCAGCTGTGGGATAATCTTGAGAGACTATCCTCTCACACTGTGTCATAGGCATTCTGATTGTCCAAGGAAATGCAATCTGTCCTCCCTTCTCTTTCTTACCTAATATTTGTAACCTGGTCATAGAATTCTATTAAATCCTGAGGCCTGATTTACTATCCCTGAACAAGTATTGATGATATGTTACAAAGGCTCATCTCTCCAGTTCTGCTAAAAGTTTTTCTCGCGATCTTTTTCATCACCTTGTATGGTATACAAGGTAGGAACACTGGCCTTTAGTTCAGTGCTTCCTGCCTGTTAACCATTTTGTATATTAAGACTACACTATCCGTGTTTCAACGTTCTGTCATTTCTACATTTCTAATATTCACCACAGAGAGTCGCACACAATGAATATCTTGACCCTCTTTAATTATAAAATTCATGGAGAGATTTCGTCAAGCAGATTTTGAGATTTTGTTGAGAGATTTTGTCCTGTCCAATTCCATTAGATGCTTCATAATCTTATTTCAGGTAATTCTTAATTCTTGCAAGGCTTCTTAATTTTCAGCCCCTCTTTCAGTTCAGACACTTCTATTGCATTACTGTGAAAGCTTAATGGAATTTCTTGGCGGGTTCTTTACACACCACCTTGTCATTATCTTTGAACCTGTCCTCCATTTGTTTTCGGTTTCATCACCTGTTTCTTGACTTTTGTTGTTCCTCCTGATATGGCTGTGAAGCCATTTTAGTTGGTTCTTAGCTTTGCATGTTGTCATTTATATTCTGTCTCTCCACTTCTCTCATCACACTGAGGAACTCTTTCCGGCCCTCTGGGATCTCCTTCTGCTCTCTGGTGTTCTGTTATTTATGTAGTTTCTCCATGTTCTAGTTCTTAATTGGCTTGTATCCTTATATGTCTGATTCCTTACCACGAATTCCCCCTCTTCATTTATTTTTTGTCCTTTAGGTCCGGGATAAACTGTCCTAATGTGTCCTGGCTCTTAATGGTTGTGCAGTCTATTATGTTTTATACAAACTTATATCTGAACTATGTTTCCCCCGTGGTATTTGGAATTTTCTCACCTTATCATAGTTGCATACCCTTTCGGTATGCCATCCCTGCATTCTGATCTCTTCCATTGGTTACTCATAACTCCGCCAGATACTCAAATGTCAGTACCCTGTTGTCACACATTCCCGTAGAGCATATAAATCAATTTGGCGTTCTGGGCAAGAGAGTCTGGCATTCCACGGGAGCGCATGGTAATACTGAAAAGTGTATACTCTTTTCAACTTTGGTCACCTCAATTCTCGTCCTAGGTCTTTCATTTTTATATCAATCTATTCGCAATGAAATTTCCTACCGGAGTATCTGCATATAATATAAAAAACCACGGCGCGCTCCACCATCCGACAAGATAAAAGAGGGCCAAGTTTACTGCCAAGAGAGCTCCGCGCCACCGAAAGGCTTGTCTGGCATTCTATTAGAGAGCGCGGTAATACTGAAAAGTGTATACTCTTTTCAATTTTGTCATCTCAGTTCTCGTCTATAGTTTTTCAATTTGGTATCAATGTGTTTGCAATAGAATTCTCTACAGGACTGAATTCATATAAAGCCCAAAAGCCCGGCGTACCATTCGCAACCAACAATGAAAGTGAGAGCGTGTTATCAGGGAGCACGCAAGAGTAAAAAAATGTATACACTCTTGTCACTTTGGTCATCTCAATTCTCGTTGTAGGTATTTCATTTTGATATCATTGTGTTCGCAATAGAATTTCCTACAGGAGTATATGCAAATATAAAGTCCAAAATTCCGGCGTACCACCCACAGCAAACAGAGAAAGTTACAGAGCATTTCCCCCATGAGCGCTCATCAAGAACATAAAATGTGTATACTCTCTTCCAACTTAGTTACCTCAATTCTGGTTCTAGGTCTTTCATTTTTATATCAACCTATTTGCAATGAAATTCCCTGCAGGAGTATATGCATATAATGTCCAAAAGTGTGGCACGCCCCTCCTGCAGCCGAGCCAAAAGCAGTCAATTTTTTTTTAATTTTTGACGCAAAACTGCATCGTTACCAAACATTCGTCTACTAAATTTTTGACACCATATTGTGTCGTTACCAAGCGAAAGTGATATTTGACTTCCCTTATGTCTGGCGTCTTCAGAGTGAACATCAGAGCAGGCCTAGCTGGTTCCTCCCTTCCTCTCATTCTTGTTAGGCCCCTGACATGTTGACTTGGAAAGTTTTTCATCACTATGTCCAACAGGTTTGTTATACATGTATCGTTATCTCCATGTGGTTCTCTGTGCTACAGGTCTTTCTTTCCATTGCTGAATTCGCCCGTGGGTAACAATCTGGATCTATATCTGCAAGTGATAGAAGCATCACTTTATATGATACTAATGGTTGCCATGTTGTTATTATCGTACTTCTGTCTGGAGATTAAGGAATTTGAGAAAGAATTGTATATTACTACTACTAATATCTTGGGTTCTCCAATTATCGTGCTTTCCACTGTGTAGTTTCTAAGCCCTTGATAGCCTGAGATCTAACTCTCTGATCTTGTCCTTTATTATCAGTAAACCCACTTGCCCGTCCTCCCCTTCCTTCCCTCTTTCTTTACTTACTCTATAGTAGTCCTGCAGATGCCCTGCATTTGCTATGATGCCGGTCCTTTCCGTTTCTGTGAGTGCTATTACATCTCAATTTATTCTTTCGATCTTTTCCCAAGTTTGCATGTTTTATTTGTAACCCCGTCTATGCTATAGTACATTACTTTGAAAAAACTTTCTTCTGTCAATTTTTACTTATTCTTAATCTTGACGTCTATTACACTGGTGTAGGAAATTTTTCTGTGGTTGGGGTTACTTGGATGTGGTTGCTGCTTCAAATAGTCAAGTTTAAAGTGCTCTTCATATAAGAGAATATATTCACATAGAGTTGTATCCTCTATATATATATATATATATATATATATATATATATATATATATATATATATATATATATATATATATATATATATATATATATATATATATATATTTTACTGAAAATATGCTTCATAAAAATATTAAAATATGATCAGTAAACTGTTATGGGGTTCCTAATACTCCTACCGTGTAACCACACTACCAATATTCACTGTGTATTGGTACCCTTGCACCATTAAGCATCTTAAATCATTCACCATTCCATCCACTTCCTTCCTCACCTTCTTCCCATCCATCTTTACTCGTTCCCTGGATGATTCTTTCTTTCCCAGAGTTCCATCATCCATTCGTTAATATGACCAAACCAACTCAGTCCGTTCTCCTTAGATATCAGTTTTTGCACGTTTTATGATATATTAATTTCTTTATCTTTAATTATCCGTTTGGAGATTATCCATTTCAACTTTTCTAGCTTTTCATTTCTCGCCTTCGTTGCATAAACAATTGTTTCAAAAAGGAACATGAGTGTCCGAACTACCGCTCCTTCTTGCAACCATCTCATGGCATCTTTTTGCAATTTTTCATTAACCCGGGCTTTCATTGCATAGCCAATTTCCTTCACTGTCGCTCCCGATTATAACTTTCATTTCACGAATTCAAATCTTATCAATCGCGCCCTGCACATTTATTCTCTCCTCCATTATCAGTATACTTTTGTCTACATTTTTCTTCAATTATTCAAACAAATTCCAATTATAAGTACCTTTCAATCACTCCAAAATATATAATCATCCGCATATATTTTGCTTACTCCAAATGCCCATAAAGGAGTTGGCACCATTCCTTACCCTCCCGTTCCATTCGAAATCCTTATCCTGACCCCTCCCAAGTACCATAAATTCGTAAGGGCATGGAACTTTCTCCCGATAGTTCTCTTCCCTTCTCAATTGCCCATATTCGACCAATACACAAAATCACTGTCTAACATTCTTTCATTACCACCAACTCATGACTCATAAATGTATTCATTAAATAACCACGGTGACGTCACTCATCCCAAGTGTACAATACATTAACATTTCACAGTTGCTCGTTCTACCGTTAACTGCAACGTATGGTAGATGCATGGCAAGATGGTAGATCAGCTGATAATGCATGGTACGATGGTAGATCAACTAATAATGCAAGGTTCATTACCATTATCATTAATCATTAGCATTACCAGTTGATTGACAGTTGGGAGGCGGGACCAATGCTCCTCAATTGCAAGTACAACTAGGTGAATACATTAAATAATTACCATATCAGATTTTCACAGTGTTTATCATCACTGCCAATGCTTCTCACACTGCAAAGTTCTTATGCACTAAATCCGATAGCGCTTATCCACTCTATGTCCTGTCCATCAAGGCTATGTACATCTTGTATTTCTTTCACTCCTTCTCTACGTGCATCCTCAGTGTAAAGATCTACACACCTTCCACCACAGATCTCAACTTGGCTATTATATACATTAATCTGTAATTACATGTACTCCACTATTCACTCTACTTACTACACATCATAAACTAATGCTGTTACGCGGGGCAGGTGGTTGTTCTGCGAGGGGCCAATAGCTAAGGTCAAGGAGTCCCTAAAATAGTGAGAGTAGGTAAGACCCGGCCTACAAGGATGAGAGTAGGTAAGACCCGGCCTACAAGGATGAGAGTAGGTAAGACCCGGCCTACAAGGATGAGAGTAGGTAAGACCCGGCCTACAAGGATGAGAGTAGGTAAGACCCGGCCTACAAGGATGAGAGTAGGTAAGACCCGGCCTACAAGGATGAGAGTAGGTAAGACCCGGCCTACAAGGAAGACACTTCGTAGTAATTAATATTTGTTTTAGTCTATCTGTTGTCTATGTAAGACCAACCTACTCCCTTCCCAACAGGGCAAATGCACAATAACCTTAGATATTATTTATATACCCCCGTTACTAACCCCCCATATACAAAATACAATAAATTACTTTGCCACTCTACCTTACGTTAAACTCCTTGAATCCACATAGACAGGATGCAAGACTTACAACCTTGAACTAGGGTAAAGACTACTTTTCCTGAAGGGACACTTGAAAACACATATAAGTATCACTTGTAAATAAGAGACACGTGGTCGGTCACCTTTAAGTGACCCCCAGATTTAAAGTTTGGGGCTCAAACATTGGCTTAAGGAGTCACCACTAAATAACCTAGAACTCAGTGGCACTAATACTAATACACAGGAAGTAGATACTAAGCTTATTACACAGGGGAAGGAGAGAGAAGAGAGGAGGAGGAGGAACAGAGCCCACAAGATCGTGTGTGACCGCACAGAGAACCAGCCAGAGAAGAACGAGGGAGAAACTCTCCCAGCCATCCATGATTGATGCCGGATGGATATTCAACTGATCGTATGGTAGCAATCATCACACGTTTTCCCAGACCCTCATTTCATTGTTACTTTACCAGGGGCCTGGTAACCTGGTGGATACCGCGCAGGACTCGTAATTCTGTAGCGTGGGTTAGATTCCTGCACCAGGCAGAAACAAATGGGCAAAGTTTCTTCCACCCTGAATGCCCCTGTTACCTAGCAGTAAATAGGTACCTGGGAGCTAGTCAGCTTTTATGGTCTGCTTTCTGGTGTGTGTGTGTGTGGTGTGGAGAAAAAAAAGTAGTTAGTAAACAGTTGATTGATAGTTGAGAGGCGGGCCGAAAGAGCAAAGCTCAACCCCCACAAACACAACTAGGTGAAAAAAAAAGTTCTGAGAATAGCTAACAACTTGCTTTATATTATATTTAATAATCAACAAGCACAGAGTCTGCCTGCTCTGTGAGCAACAAGATTCTTCCTACATCTGGCAAGAAACACTGAAACAAGAATACATCAATGATATAAAATGCCTTAAATATAGATAACAATTAATTATATATCCTTTTTGCATAATCCAGTCCTATCAATTAATGTATAAATATTTAATTAAGAATCCAATTTGACCTCTGGCTTCCAATTAAGAAGCCAGGGTCGTAACAAATGCCCTCTTTACTACTTTCACTCTCTCATCTGTCTTATATTTCGCACAATTCCATATGTGTATTCCATATAATTTTTATTTTTGTAATTTTGTAACATTTTCAGATAGATCTCATACGTAAAATTCTGGTCCGTTTTTACTCCTCATTATCACGTCCGCTCAGTCGTTGCATAATGCATAGTTATATAACTTTTCTCTCTAAAAAAAAAAACTACCCCCACACTCACTCAGGTTTTTGTATTTCTCATTTATTTCTCTCACACTGGACCCAGCTCTAAAATTTCCCCTGCGAAGGGATAAAGTAGTGAAGTTCCGTACTCAGCTCAATCTTCTTTTCCCAACCACCTCCGTTTATCTCGGATGCTCGGCAGTTGGCAACTGTACTTCACGCCACATAATGATGTAAGGGGGAAGTTGCCACATCTCTGTATCAATGACGCACGGAAATCAATTTTATCCCTGTCATACATATCTCTCTTTACGTTTAGTCCTAAATTTTACTTAAAAACTACTCACAATTTAAACTCATAATTTATCATAATATACCAATAATTTCAGCTCATAATTATCAACTCCCGGGAAAGTCATTAAGGAGAATTCACTCTTAAATGCACGGGATGCGACAGTTACTAGTGGATATGTCGTTTACTTGAGTCACCCAACTCGTTCTTTTTCTGCTGCTGTAAATACAGCGACTGCTGCTGCTGCCATGCCTTTGTTCTTGTTCCATTTCCACTAATCTCAAAGCAAACAACGACATGACTTTTATATACCTGTCCTTTCAAAAGGCATGTAAAGAGAAAGGAGAAAAAATTGAAAGAAATTCGGCAGCACTTTCAGTCTTTTCCCATGTTTCCGGTTCTCTTGTAGTGGTGAACCAAGTGGTAATTTTGACTCCTTGTTGTTCCGAAATGGTAAAGCTGGCATTACGACCCACAAAGTCAGTTCTTTCATAAGACGTCGTTTTTAATGCCAGGATGCCTTCTGGCCTTCATCTCTCGTCACAGTAGAGGACCGCGACCTGTGATTTTTGGTGATGGTTTAGAAAGGTTCTGTAGTGGGGGAATTTGTATTAATGAACCCCAGAACTGTTTGAGCTATGAGCTATGGGTGAGTGTGTGTGTATTCACCTAGTTGTGTTTGCAGGGGTTGAGCTTTGCTCTATTGGCCCGCCTCTCAACTGTCAATCAACTGTTTACTAACTACTTTTTTTCCACCACACCACACACACACACCCCAGGAAGCAGCACGTGACAAGAAACAAGGGTGAAAGAAACTTTGCCAATTTGTTTCTGCGTGGTGTGGGAATCGAACCCGTGCCACAGAATTACGAGTCCTGCGCGCTATCCACCAGGCTACCAGACCCTATGTGTGTGCGTGTGTGTACTCACCTAGTTGTACTCACCTAGTTGTGTCTGCAGGATCGAGCATTGACTCATGGATCCCGCCTTTCGAGCATCGGTTGTTTACAGCAATGACTCCTGTCCCATTTCCCTATCATACCTGGTTTTAAAATTATGAATAGTATTTGCTTCCACAACCTGTTCCTGAAGTGCATTCCGTTTTTCCACTACTCTCACGCTAAAAGAAAACTTCCTAACATCTCTGTGACTCATCTGAGTTTCAAGCTTCCATCCATGTCCCCTCGTTCTGTTACTATTCCGTGTGAACATTTCGTCTATGTCCACTCTGTCAATCCCTCTGAGTATCTTATACGTTCCTATTCTGTCCCCCCACTCCCTTCTTCTTTCTAGTGTCGTAAGGCACAGTTCCCTCAGGCGCTCCTCATACCCCATCCCTCGTAGCTCTGGGACGAGTCTCGTTGCAAACCTCTGAACCTTTTCCAGTTTCATTATATGCTTCTTCAGATGGGGACTCCATGATGAGGCGGCATACTCTAAGACTGGCCTCACGTAGGCAGTGTAAAGCGCCCTAAATGCCTCCTTACTTAGGTTTCTGAATGATGTTCTAACTTTTGCCAGTGTAGAGTACGCTGCTGTCGTTATCCTATTTATATGTGCCTCAGGAGATAGATTAGGTGTTACGTCCACCCCCAGGTCCCTTTCGCGTGTCGTCACAGGTAGGCTGTTCCCCTTCCTTATGTACTGTCCCTTTGGTCTCCTAACTCCTAGTCCCATTTCCAAAACTTTACATTTGCTCGTGTTGAATTCCAGTAGCCATTTCTCTGACCATCTCTGCAACCTGTTCAGGTCCTCTTGGAGGATCCTGCAATCGTCATCTGTCACAACTCTTCTCATCAACTTTGCGTCATCCGCAAACATCGACATGTAAGACTCTACGCCTGTAAACATGTCGTTAACATATACAAAAAATAGAATTGGTCCCAGCACCGATCCTTGTGGTACTCCACTTGTTACTGTTCGCCAGTCCGACTTCTCGCCCCTTACCATAACTCTTTGGCTGTGTGTGTGTGTGTGTAGTCACCTAATTGTACTCAACTGTGCTAACGGGGGTTGAACTCTGGCTCTTTGGTCTCGCCTCTCAACCATCAATCAACAGGTGTACAGGTTCCTGAGCCTATTGGGCTCTATCATATCTACACTTGAAACTGTGTATGTAGTCAGCCTTCACCACATCTCTTCCTAATGCATTCCATTTGTCAACCACTCTGACACTAAAAAAGTTATTTCTAATATCTCTGTGGCTCATTTGGGCACTCGGTTTCCATCTGTGTCCCCTAGTGCGTGTGCCCCTTGTGTTAAATTGCCTGTCTTTATCTGCGCTATCAATTCCCTTGAGAATCTTGAATGTGGTGATCATGTCCCCCCTAACTCTTCTCTCTTCAGCGAAGTTAGGTTCAATTCCCGTAGTCTCTCATCGTAGCTCATACCGCTTAGCTCGGGTACTAGTCTGGTGGCAAACCTTTGAACCTTTTCCAGTTTAGTCTTATCCTTGACTAGATATGGACTCCATGCTGGGGCTGCGTACTCCAGGATTGGCCTGACATGTGGTATACAAAGTTCTGAATGATTCCTTACACAAGTTTCTGAATGCCGTTCTTATGTTGGCCAGCCTGACATATGCCGCTGATGTTATCCCCTTGATATGGGCTACAAGAGACAGGTCTGGCATGATATCAATCCCCAAGTCTTTTTCTTTCTCTGACTCTTGAAGAATTTCCTCTCCCAGATGATACCTTGTATCTGGCCTCCTGCTCCTTACACCTATCTTCATTACATTACATTTGATTGGGTTAAACTCTAACAACCATTTGTTCGACCCTTCCTTCTACTTGTCTAGGTCTTCTTGAAGCCTCAAGCAGTACTCCTCTATCTTAATCCTTCTCATAATTTTGGCATCGTCCGCAAACATTGAGAGAAATGAATCTATACCCTCCGGGAGATCATTTATATATATCAGAAACAAGATAGGACCGAGTACAGAGCCCTGTGGGACTCCACTGGTGACTTCACGCCAGTCGGAGGTCTCACCCCTCACCGTAGCTCTCTGCTTCCTATTGCTTAGGTACTCCCTTATCCACCGGAGCACCTTACCAGCTACACCTGCCTGTCTCTCCAGCTTATGTACCAGCCTCTTATGCGGTACTGTGTCAAAGGCTTTCCGACAATCCAAGAAAATGCAGTCCGCCCAGCCCTCTCTTTCCTGCTTAATCTTTGTCACCTGATCGTAGAATTCTATCAAGCCTGTAAGGCAAGATTTACCCTCCCTGAACCCATGTTGGCGATTTGTCACGAAGTCCGTTCTCTCCAGATGTGTTACCAGGTTTTTTCTCACGATCTTCCCCATCTCCTTGCATGGTATACAAGTCAAGGGCACTGGCCTGTAGTTCAGTGCCTCTTGCCTGTCGCCCTTTTTGTATATTGGGACCACATTCGCCGTCTTCCATATTTCTGGTAGGTCTCCCGTCTCCAGTGACTTACTATACACTATGGAGAGTGGCAAGCAAAGTGCTTCTGCACACTCTTTCAGTATCCATGGTGAGATCCCATCTGGACCAAAAGCCTTTCTAACATGCAGATCCAGCAGGAGTCTCTTGACCTCCTCTCTCGTAATTTCGAACTCTTCCAAGGCCGCCTGGTTTACCTCCCTTTCTCCTAGCACAGTGACCTCACCTTGTTCTATTGTGAAGACCTCCTGGAACCTCTTGTTGAGTTCTTCACACACCTCTCTGTCATTCTCTGTATACCTGTCCTCGCTTGTTCGTAGTTTCAATACCTGTACTTTCACTGTTGTTTTCCTTCTGATGTGACTGTGGAGTAGCTTTGGATCGGTCTTGGCTTTGTTGGCTATATCATTTTCAAAACGTTTCTCTGCTTCTCTTCTCACCCTGACGTACTCATTCCTGGTTCTCTGGTATCTCTCTCTGTTTTCTGGTGTTCTGTTATTCCAGAAGTTCTTCCACACCCTTTTGTTCAGTTTCTTCGCTTCCATACATGCCCTATTATACCATGGATTCTTCTGTTGCTACTCGGATTTTTCCCTTTGGGCCGGGATGAACCGGTTTACTGCCTCCTGACACTTTTGGGTAACATAGTCCATCATACCCTGTACAGACTTATCTCTGAGGTCTGTGTCCCAAGGTATTCCACTTAGGAAACTTCTCATCTGTTCATAATTCCCCTTTCGGTATGCCAGCCTTTTGATTCCTAGTTCTTTTTTGGGGGAGATAAGTCCTAGCTCTACCAGGTACTGAAAGTTCAATACACTGTGGTCACTCATTCCCAAGGGCGCTACCATCTTAACTTCCCTTATATCCCACTCATTTAGGGTAAATATCAAATCAAGCATTGCTGGTTCATCTTCTCCTCTCCTTCTTGTTGGTTCTGTGATGTGCTGGCTTAGAAAGTTTCTTGTTGCCACGTCCAGCAGCTTAGCTCTCCATGTTTCAGGTCCTCCATGCGGGTCTCTGTTCTTCCAATCTATCTTCCCTTGGTTGAATTCTCCCATAATTAGTAATCCAGATCCATTCCTGCTAGCAACAGAAGCTGCTCTTTCTGTTATGTTAATGGTGGCCATGTTGTTTCTATCATATTCCTGTCTAGGTCTTCTGTCATTTGGTGGTGGATTATATATGACTACGACTATATTTTTTTTCCCTCCATTTGTTACGGTACCTGCTATGTAGTCACTGAAACCTTCACAGCCCTGAATATCCATCTCCTCAAAATCCCAGCCTTTTCTTACCAGCAGAGCTACACCACCCCCACCTCTTCCTTCCCTCTCTTTCCTCACAACATAATAGTCTGTGGGAACACTGCGTTTGTTATCGTTTTCATGAGCTTTGTTTCTGTGAGGGCTATTATGTCTGGGTTTTCCTCTAGTATCCGTTCTCCAAGCTCAATTGCTTTATTTGTAATTCCATCTATGTTAGTGTACATCGCTTTGAGGCTCACTTTCTTCTGTGTGTGTGTGTGTGTGTGTGTGTGTGTGTGTGTGTGTGTGTGTGTGTGTGTGTGTGTGTGTGTGTAATTAAGTATGTTAGTCTGTACTCGTGTTTGTGTTTCAGTGAGTGTTCCATCCACCTGCCTGTAGCTCTCTGTGTGAGTGGGACGTCATAAGCTAACAGCCAAAGCTCACACATATACTATGCCTTGCTCTCCAAGAACCTCCCCTGACCCAGCAACAATCGTCACAACAATATCCACCTCACTGCAGCCCTTATCATGTACTAGTCAAAAAATAATGGTTGACATTGAACAACTTTACTTTTCCATAGTAATGGCTCCTTAAGTCAACAAAAGTGACCGCCACCTCTTAACTTAGAGCAGCAAGCTTGAAGGGAAACAGTCGGCTATAACATAAGCTTCTCAAAGCATCAGGTGTGATAATATTACGCTCTGCAACACCTAACAGGTGTGTCAGTGGTTGACCTTAGAGTCTAAGCTTTACTAATACGGGTTACCGCCGTTCCTTAAGTGTCCTAACATTGTCAATATTTATTTGTCATGTTTACAGATATGGTAGATTTTTTGTGAATAATAAATATATATTTGTGATTAATAAACATATATTCATATTTTATAACATATAGTCATATTTTATATTAAAAAAATATGTATAACGGGGTTTCTTGAGATATGAAAGTTATTTCAAGGGTTCCAGAAGGATAAAAAGGTTGAAAAACGCTGCCTTAGATCAAGTCTCTGGGTAACCTTCTCACAAAAGCTGTACCGAACAAGAAATGTGGACTCGGTAAGAAAAACAGCTTCAAACCAAAATAAATTATATAAAAATCTAACGTATTTTCCAGGTTAATGATAATCGTTCATAAATACTTAACTATAAGATATATGCTGCCTTGTAACAACTGAGTAGCGAGATATAAATTAGCTCATTCAAAATAATTTAATTTACCTACATAATTTTTCCTCGTAAACGAGTTGCAGGTTTTGTTGATCAAAAGATGACACGAGCAGACTTTGGACTGGAAGATAAGTAATGAATGTGTGTTTGATGAATAAAATATCAGGGGAGAAAGAAGCGGACTACATAGCGACCTAGACCAATGCTTGAACATAAAGCTTTGGTTTAGATAACTAAACCAAAGTTTCAACATTTTCAAACAACTCTTGCAAATGTTTTTCGAAAAATAATTGTTTGATGTTGTATCGAATCCCAAGAATTCACTTAAACAATTCAAATTCTTAGTCTTGGCGCAATATGAAACTAACTATAATTTCTATCCATTCATGAACATTTTGTCTTTCGAAATGTCCAGTCTAAATTCAATGGCTTCAAAGGAACAATACCAGTAAAGTCAACTGAGTTTGTCTCCCCTGAGAATACTTCAAGTGTTCACCTCAGCTACAAAGACACACTGCGAGGAGATACGAGCCCAGAAGCCAGGTCTCAAAGACACACTGCGAGGAGATACGAGCCCAGAAGCCAGGTCTCAAAGACACACTGCGAGGAGATACGAGCCCAGAAGCCAGGTCTCAAAGACACACTGCGAGGAGATACGAGCCCAGAAGCCAGGTCTCAAAGACACTCATAAACTACATGAAAAAGAATTTATTGATTTAATAATCGGTAAAATAATTACCTATGATTTTTTTTTGTAGAATGTGGCTGAAGAAACAGAAGGAAGAGGAGAGAGAGAGAGAGTGACTGAAGGAAATGATGATGAAAGAGAGAAACGAATGTGATAAAGGGAATAGAGGACGGTGCAGTGTGTGGTTAGTGTTTGCTGTGTTTGGTTAGTGTTTGCAGTGTTTGGTTAGTGTTGCAGTTTGTGGTTAGTGTTAGAGTGTTTAGTGTTGCAGTGTGTGGTTAGTGTTAGTGTTTAGCTATTAGTGTTGCAGGGATTGGTTAGTGTTGCAGTGTGTGGTTAGTGTTGCAGTGTGTGGTTAGTGGTGCAGTGTTTGGTTAGTGTTGGAGTGTGTGGGTTAGTGTTGCAGTGTTTGGTTAGTGTTGCAGTGTTTGGTTAGTGTTGCAGTGCGTGGTTAGTGTTGCAGTGTGTGGTTAGTGTTGCAGTGTGTGGTTAGTGTTGCAGTGTGTGGTTAGTGTTGCAGTGTTTGGTTAGTGTTGCAGTGTGTGGTTAGTGTTGCAGTGTTTGGTTAGTGTTGCAGTGTGTGGTTAGTGTTGCAGTGTGTGGTTAGTGTTGCAGTGATTGGTTAGTGTTGCAGTGTGTTGTTAGTGTTGCAGTGTTTGGTTAGTGTTGCAGTGTGTGGTTAGTGTTGCAGTGTGTGGTTAGTGTTGCAGTGTTTGGTTAGTGTTGCAGTGTGTGGTTAGTGTTGCAGTGTTTGGTTAGTGTTGCAGTGTGTGGTTAGTGTTGCAGTGTGTGGTTAGTGTTGCAGTGTGTGGTTAGTGTTGCAGTGTTTGGTTAGTGTTGCAGTGTGTGGTTAGTGTTGCAGTGTGTGGTTAGTGTTGCAGTGTGTGGTTAGTGTTGCAGTGTGTGCTTAGTGTTGCAGTGTGTGGTTAGTGTTGCAGTGTGTGCTTAGTGTTGCAGTGTGTGGTTAGTGTTGCAGTGTGTGGTTAGTGTTGCAGTGTGTGGTTAGTGTTGCAGTGTGTGGTTAGTGTTGCAGTTTGTGGTTAGTGTTAGAGTGTTTAGTGTTGCAGTGTGTGGTTAGTGTTAGTGTTTAGCTATTAGTGTTGCAGGGATTGGTTAGTGTTGCAGTGTGTGGTTAGTGTTGCAGTGTGTGGTTAGTGGTGCAGTGTTTGGTTAGTGTTGGAGTGTGTGGGTTAGTGTTGCAGTGTTTGGTTAGTGTTGCAGTGTTTGGTTAGTGTTGCAGTGCGTGGTTAGTGTTGCAGTGTGTGGTTAGTGTTGCAGTGATTGGTTAGTGTTGCAGTGTGTGGTTAGTGTTGCAGTGTGTGGTTAGTGTTGCAGTGTTTGGTTAGTGTTGCAGTGTGTGGTTAGTGTTGCAGTGTGTGGTTAGTGTTGCAGTGTTTGGTTAGTGTTGCAGTGTGTGGTTAGTGTTGCAGTGTTTGGTTAGTGTTGCAGTGTGTGGTTAGTGTTGCAGTGTGTGGTTAGTGTTGCAGTGATTGGTTAGTGTTGCAGTGTGTTGTTAGTGTTGCAGTGTTTGGTTAGTGTTGCAGTGTGTGGTTAGTGTTGCAGTGTGTGGTTAGTGTTGCAGTGTTTGGTTAGTGTTGCAGTGTGTGGTTAGTGTTGCAGTGTTTGGTTAGTGTTGCAGTGTGTGGTTAGTGTTGCAGTGTGTGGTTAGTGTTGCAGTGTGTGGTTAGTGTTGCAGTGTTTGGTTAGTGTTGCAGTGTGTGGTTAGTGTTGCAGTGTGTGGTTAGTGTTGCAGTGTGTGGTTAGTGTTGCAGTGTGTGGTTAGTGTTGCAGTGTGTGGTTAGTGTTGCAGTGTGTGGTTAGTGTTGCAGTGTGTGCTTAGTGTTGCAGTGTGTGGTTAGTGTTGCAGTGTGTGGTTAGTGTTGCAGTGTGTGGTTAGTGTTGCAGTGTGTGGTTAGTGTTGCAGTGTTTGGTTAGTGTTACAGTGTGTGGTTAGTGTTGCAGTGTGTGGTTAGTGTTGCAGTGTTTGGTTAGTGTTGCAGTGTGTAGTTTATGTAGCAGTATTTAGTGCTGTAATGTGTTGAGAATGTTGATGGACGTCTGCAGAGTGTTCCAGTAAGTAGAGACTGTTGCAGAGAGTAGTTAGTCTGTCCTAGTGTTTCAAATGTCCTGCGGTCAAAATGCTGATGAGTATCAGAATGATGAGTATTGTCAGAATGTCGAAGCATTATCTGAATGATGAAGCATTGTCTGAATGATGATGCATTGTCTGAATGATGATGCATTGTCAGAATGTTGTAGCAGTGTCAGAATGTTGAATCATTTTCAGTAAGTTGTCAGCATTGTCAGAATTTTGAAGCAGTGTCAGACTGTTGAATCATTGTCAGGACATTGGACCATTGTCAGTATGTTAAAGCATTGTCAGAATGTTGATGTATGATGAGAATGATGAAGCATTGCCAGAATGTTGAAGCAAGGCCAGTATGTTGATGTATGGTGAGAATGATCAAGCATTGTCAGACAGTTGAACCATTGTCAGATTTATGAAGAATGGCCAGAATGTTGAAGCTTTGACTGAATGTTAAAGCATTGTCAGAGTGTTGAAGCATTGTCAGAACGTTAAAGTATGATCAGAATGTTGAAGCATTGTCAGAATGATGAAGCATCATTGTTAGAACGTTGAAGTATGATCAGAATGTTGAAGCATTGTCAGATTGTTGAAGCATTGTCAGGACGTTAAAGTATGATCAGAATATTGAAGCATTGTCAGAATTTTGGAGCATTGTCAGGATGTTGAAACATTGTCAGGATGTTGGAATATTATGAGAATGTTGAAGCATTGTCAGAATTTTGAAGCATTGTCAGGATGTTGAAGCATTGTCAGAATGTTTAAATGTTAAGAGAATGTTGAAGCATTGACAGAATGTTGATGTATGGTGAGAATGATGAAGCATTGTCAGACGTTGAACCATTGTCAGAATGTTGAATCATTATCTGAATGATGAAGATTTGTCAAAATGTTAAAGCATTGTCAGGATGTTGAAGCATTGTCAGGATGTTGAAGCATTGACAGAATGTTGAAGCATTGTCAGGATGTTGAAGCATTGACAGAATGTTAAAGCATTGTCAGATTGTTGAAGCATTGACAGGATGTAGAAGCATTGTCAGGATGTTGAAGCATTGTCAGGATGCTGAAATATTATGAGAATGTTGAAGCCTAATCAGAATGTTGAAATATTATGAGAATGTTGAAGCATTTTCAGGATGTTGAAGCATTGCCACGCACCCAGCACGGGAGCGAAAGCTTGCGCTAATCTGTGTTATAATAATAATAAAAATTATTTGTATTTAGAATTATCAGCATATTCTTAGTTTTCATTCAGTTATGATGTCTGTGGCTCACACTTTCACTGTCGTGCATCCCTGGTCATGTCCCGGGGTTGATTCACGCGACGGGTCAAAGACGTTTGAGGAACGTTTCCTTTCACCTGATATCAGTGTTCACCTGGCAGTATATAGGTGACCTGGAGTTAGATACGTTCAAAAAGCAAAACCATGTAGCACAATTCTCGTTCCTGGGAAGTAAGTGTTAGTTTGAGATTATTTACGCCTTCAAAGTATACAAGGCGTAAATAATTCCACTCAAACTTTGCTCTGACCTTTGACCCAGACATCTTAGGAGAGCTTAGCTTAGTCTTAAGGGGTAACTGAAGGCTGCAGTCTCCTTATCTTGCGCTCTGACACACTGTTTCAAAAGTAGATTATGTGGGTTGGTTGTGAGGTTGTGTCGTGTGTGTGAAGTTGTGTCGTGTGTGAGGTCGTGTCGTGTGTGGGGTTGTGTCGTGTGTGAAGTTGTGTCGTGTGTGAGGTCGTGTCGTGTGTGGGGTTGTGTCGTGTGTGGGGTTGTGTCGTGTGTGGGGTTGTGTCATATGTGGGGTTGTGTCGTGTTTGGGGTTGTGTCGTGTGTGGGGTTGTGTCATGTGTAGGGTTATGTCGTGTGTGGGGTTGTGTCATGTGTGAGGTTGTGTCGTGTGTGAGGTTGTGTCGTGTGTGAGGATGTGTCATGTGTGGGGTTGTGTCGTGTGTGAGGTTGTGTCGTGTGTGAGGTTGTGTCGTGTGTGGGGTTGTGTCGTGTGTGTGAAGTTGTGTCGTGTGTGGGGTTGGGTCGTGTGTGTGAAGTTGTGTCGTGTGTGGGGTTGTGTCGTGTGTGGGGTTGTGTCGTGTGTGTGAAGTTGTGTCGTGTGTGGGGTTGTGTCGTGTGTGTGAAGTTGTGTCGTGTGTGGGGATGTGTCGTGTGTGGGGTTGTGTCATGTGTAGGGTTATGTCGTGTGTGGGGTTGTGTCATGTGTGAGGTTGTGTCGTGTGTGAGGTTGTGTCGTGTGTGGGGTTGTGTCGTGTGTAGGGTTGTGTCGTGTGTGGGGTTGTGTCATGTGTGAGGTTGTGTCATGTGTGAGGTTGTGTCGTGTGTGAGGTTGTGTCGTGTGTGAGGATGTGTCATGTGTGGGGTTGTGTCGTGTGTGAGGTTGTCGTGTGTGGGGTTGTGTCGAGTGTGGGGTTGTGTCGTGTGTGGGGTTGTGTCATGTGTGGGGTTGTGTTGTGTATGGGTTTGTGTCGTGCGTAAGGTTGTGTCGTGTGTGGGGTTGTGTCGTGTGTAAGGTTGTGTCGTGTGTGGGATTGTGTCGTGTGTGGGGTTGTGTCATGTGTGGGGTTGTGTCGTATGTGAGGTTGTGTCATGTGTGGGGTTGTGTCGTGTGTGAGGTTGTGTCATGTGTGAGGTTGTGTCGTGTGTGAGGTTGTGTCGTGTGTGGGGTTGTGTCGTGTATGGGGTTGTGTCGTGTGTGGGGTTGTGTCGTGTGTGGGGTTGTGTCATGTGTGAGGTTGTGTCGTGTGTGGGGTTGTGTCGTGTGTGGGGTTGTGTCGTGTGTGAGGTTGTGTCGTGTGTGGGGTTGTGTCGTGTGTGGGGTTGTGTCGTGTGTGGGGTTGTGTCGTGTGTGGGGTTGTGTCGTGTGTGAGATTGTGTTGTTTGTGGGGTTGTTTCGTGTGTGGGGTTGTGTCGTGTGTGAGGTTGTGTTATTTGTGGGGTTGTGTCGTGTGTGGGGTTGTGTCGTGTGTGGGGTTGTGCCGTGTGTGGGGTTGTGTCATGTGTGGGGTTGTGTCGTGTGTGAGTTTGTGTCGTGTGTGGGGTTGTGTCATGTGTAGAGTTGTGTCGTGTGTGGGGTTGTGTCGTGTGTGAGGTTGTGTCGTGTGTGGGGTTGTGTCATGTGTGGAGTTGTGTCGTGTGTGGGGGTTGTGTCGTGTGTGGGGATGTGTCGTGTGTGAGGTTGTGTCGTATGTGAGGTTGTGTCGTGTGTGGGGTTGTGTCGTGTGTGAGGTTGTGTCGTGTGTGGGGTTGTGTCGTGTGTGGCGTTGTGTCGTGTGTGGGGTTGTGTTGTGTGTGAGGTTGTGTCGTGTGTGAGGTTGTGTCGTGTGTGGGTGTTGTGTCGTGTGTGGGGTTGTGTAGTGTGTGGGGTTGTGTCGTGTGTGGGGTTGTGTCGTGTGGGAGGTTGTGTCGTGTGTGGGGTTGTGTCGTGTGTGAGATTGTGTCGTGTGTGGGGTTGTGTCGTGTGTGGGGTTGTGTCGTGTGTGAGGTTGTGTCGTGTGTGGGTATGTGTCGTGTGTGGGGTTGTGTCGTGTGTGGGGTTGTGTCGTGTGTGGGGTTGTGTCGTGTGTGGGGTTGTGTCGTGTGTGGGGTTGTGTCGTGTGTGGGGTTGTGTCGTGTGTGGGGTTGTGTCGTGTGTGGGGTTGTGTCGTGTGTGAGGTTGTGTTGTTTGTGGGGTTGTTTCGTGTGTGGGGTTGTGTCGTGTGTGGAGTTGTGTCGTGTGTGGGGGTTGTGTCGTGTGTGGGGTTGTGTCGTGTGTGAGGTTGTGTCGTGTGTGAGGTTGTTTTTTTTGTGGGGTTGTGTCGTGTGTGGGGTTGTGTCGTGTGTGGGGTTGTGTCGTGTGTGGGGGTTGTGTCGTGTGTGGGGTTGTGTCGTGTGTGAGGATGTGTCGTGTGTGAGGTTGTGTCGTGTGTGAGGTTGTGTTGTTTGTGGGGTTATGTCGTGTGTGGGGTTGTGTCGTGTGTGGGGTTGTGTCGTGTGTGGGGTTGTGTCGTGTGTGAGGTTGTGTCGTGTGTGGGGTTGTGTCGTGTGTAAGGTTGTGTCGTGTGTGGGGGTTGTGTCGTGTGTGGGGTTGTGTCGTGTGTGAGGATGTGTCGTGTGTGAGGTTGTGTCGTGTGTGAGGTTGTGTTGTTTGTGGGGTTATGTCGTGTGTGGGGTTGTGTCATGTGCGGGGTTGTGTCGTGTGTGGGGTTGTGTCGTGTGTGGGGTTGTGTCGTGTGTGAGCTTGTGTCGTGTGTGGGGTTGTGTCGTGTGTGGGGTTGTGTCGTGTGTGAGGTTGTGTCGTGTGTGAGGTTGTGTCGTGTGTGAGGTTGTGTCGTGTGTGAGGTTGTGTCGTGTGTGAGGTTGTGTCGTGTGTGAGGTAGTGTCATGTGTGAGGTTGTGTTATGTGTGAGGTTGTGTCATGTGTGAGGTTGTGTCGTGTGTGAGGTTGTGTCGTGTGTGAGGTTGTGTCGTGTGTGAGGTTGTGTCGTGTGTGAGGTTGTGTCTTGTGTGAGGTTGTGTCGTGTGTGGGGTTGTGTTATGTGTGAGAGGTTGTGTCGTGTGTGAGGTTGTATTATGTGAGAATCAGGTCTCATAACCTGAGGCTTGGCTTCCTGGTTAACAAGGGTGGCAGGTGAACATAACGTTAACAAGGGTGGCAGGTGAACATAACGTTAACAAGGGCGGCAGGTGAACATAACGTTAACAAGGGCGGCAGGTGAACATAACGTTAACAAGGGCGGCAGCTGAACATAATGTTAACAAGGGCCGCAGGTGAACATAACGCCAGTGCAGCTGATGAACGCAATGAACGCAAAATGAACTGCGCTGCCAAGGTTCTCACTCAACATTCTGAATGTCACAAACCAACTGAATTTCTCCTGAGGTTTCAGTAAGATAATACTAAAGTGGGTATATTAATAAGGTAACCACGACTGTGATTACCTTACTAATAATAATTGTTGGCAAGGTAACCACGACCTCGCCTATAATTGTTGGCAAGGTAACCACGACCTCGCCTATAATTGTTGGCAAGATAACCACGACCTCGCCTATAATTGTTGGCAAGGTAACCACGACCTCGCCTATAATTGTTGGCAAGGTAACCACGACCTCGCCTATAATTGTTGGCAAGGTAACCACGACCTCGCCTATAATTGTTGGCAAGGTAACCACGACCTCGCCTATAATTGTTGGCAAGGTAACCACAACTGCTATAATTGTGGCAAAGGTACCCAGGACGCCCCCCGGTCTGGCTCAAGCCTTTAATTGAATATAATTAAAACTCTCGATAAGATCTGATAATTAGAAGGTGGTATTGGGCGGGTGTTGGATGGATGGGATGGGTTGGTGGATGGAGGGATGAGTTTGTGGATGTATAGGAGAATGGATGGGCAAAGGAATGAGTTGATGGGTGGGTTAGTTAAAAGATGGATATACTGGTTGGTGGATGGGTGAATCAAGTTGTTGATTGATGATTAATGGGTGTGTTGTGGATGGGTTGGTGGATTAGAAGAGTTAATTGATAGGGGACTAGATGGGCTGATGGATCGGTTCATGGATGGGTCGATGGGTTTATGAATAGGCTGATGGATGAGTACTGGATGTGTGGGTGGACGAGTGACTGGATGAGATGATGGAGGGTTGATGAATGAGTTTATTTGTGGTTTGATTGGTGATTTACTGAATGATATGAATGCCTATATCGATTTGGTTGAAGAGGATTGGAGGGAGAGATTGATTGGCACAGGAAGGTTTGGATGAATGAATGAGTAATTTGTTGAATATTTAAATTTTTTTAAGATTTGGCAATGGATGAGCCAAATATTTGGATATTTGAGCCGGTCGGCCGAGCGGACAGCACGCGGGATTTGTGATCCTGTGGTCCTGGGTTCGATCCCAGGCGCCGGTGAGAAACAATGGGCAGAGTTTCTTTCACCCTATGCCCCTGTTACCCAGCAGTAAAATAGGTACCTGGGTGTTAGCCAACTGTCACGGGCTGCTTCCTGGGGGTGGAGGCCTGGTCGAGGACCGGGCCGCGGGGACACTAAAAGCCCCGAAATCATCTCAATATAACCTCAAGAAGAAGATGGGATGGATAAGTCTCGTAATGGATAGGTGAAGGTATGGATAAGCCTGGCAATGGATAAGAAATGAATAAATAAACGCTTAAATATATATTTAATATTTTATACCAGATGAGTCATAGAATGATTGGGAAGGGTCAATACGATTAGTGAATGGAAAGACAATAGATCCATCCTGTATATACCAGTCAGAGTGACTGACAGATGTCCTGTCTATCTGTCAACCAGTCTTATTAACCCTGGTGTTTGGGCGACTGGCAAGGAAGGAGGAGGAAAGGTAGGTGTCAAGCAAGGTGGATGGGAGGGGTGTGTGCAGGAGGGTGGGAAGGGAGGAGCCTCTACAGCACCCAGAGAGGAGAGCACAGGGGCCAGTGTGCGTCTTGTCGCTGTGTAGTGAACACCGGCGCGCTCCCAGCCCTCCTTGGCTGGTGTTTCCCGGTGCGGCCGCTACGGCTAAGCCTTCCTGATGCTCTTCATGTAGGGGTGGGGGACCGGATCCTCTACACATATTCCCGTTGAAACTCTCGGCTAACACTCTGAGAGGCGAGCTGTGCTTGGCAAAGCGAAATGTCCAACTATAATTAATTTTATATTGCGGTAAACTATGTGGAAGGAAGTGGGCCACACTATGCCGGGCTGAGTGATGTGATGGGGTTGAAGGGCAAGTGTTTTTACGAGTGTACTTGACGTCTTAAGTAAACTCTTAACTCTGTGATGTGAAGTACCATGGTGTGACGTACACATTTGAAACCTTAGAGTGTTATCGATAATTGCTATATACAGACAACACTCAGAGAATAATCAGATCACATCTATCAAATGAACTAATTACTAGTCGATGTTCTCGTAAGAAAGAAAACAACGAGAACCCGATAGACTAAAATGGAATAAGAATAAAATTTGACGTTCCACAAAAACTTGCAACCACTTTCCATAATATAAATTCTCTATGTGGAGTTGTTGGGTTTTGTTGTGTAATGTTCTTGGCTGCAACTAATAGAATAAAATCCCCAAAACATGCCACGGTCTTTGCCAATGTTTTTTCGAGAAGTTTGCCTTGTGTAATGAATGGGAGATTTGCGGTTGAACCTCTGTAATCTATCCCAAAATTATGATAAACTTTTAATTAATAATTACCTAATGTGAGAATACGTGGGAATCATGACAATAATTCATGCAAGGCCGAATCGTTCATTGTGGCTGTCTGAAGCGTGCAATAAGTAGATCACCGGGAACTAAAAAGTAGCGGACAACGCCACCTCGTCGTGTTCCAGGAGAAAGTGAATAAGTCAATGAGAAGATCAATGGGTGCTATGGCTGACCTCTGAAATATTCATCTCACATTACGAAGTATCAAGGAGCGTGTGACGTCCCTTAAATGGAGCTCTAGCATGAGCTCTCACTGTAAGTGCTGCACGCCCACACCAATGATGAGTTGGTTGTTATCTTCAGGCAGATATTTGTTTTACTGATCTCTGAACCTTATTCATCCACCCAGCTAGCTAACTAGATAGTTGAACATTCCTCCACTCAGCTAGCTAACTAGATAGTTGAACATTCTTCCAGCCAGCCAGCTACATAGTTTAACATTCATCCACCCACCCAGCCAGGTAGCAAGATAATTGAACATCCCTCCACCCACGCAGCCACCTAGCAAGATAGTTGAACATTCCTCCACCCCGCCAGCCACCTAGCTAGACAGTTGAACATTAATCCACCCATCCAGCCAGCCAGCTACATAGTTGAACATCCCTCCACCCACCCAGCAAGATAGTTGAATATTCCTCCACCCACCCAGCTAGCAAGATAGTTGAACATTCCTCCACCCACCCAGCTAGCTAGATAGTTGAACATTCCTCCACCAAGCCAGCTAGCAAGATAGTTGAACATTCCTCCACCCACCCAGCTAGCAAGATAGTTGAACATTCCTCCACCAAGCCAGCTAGCAAGATAGTTGAACATTCCTCCACCCACCCAGCTAGCTAGATAGTTGAACATTCCTCCACCAAGCCAGCTAGCAAGATAGTTGAACATTTCTCCACCAAGCCAGCTAGCAAGATAGTTGAACATTCCTCCACCCACCCAGCTAGCAAGATAGTTGAACATTCCTCCACCAAGCCAGCTAGCAAGATAGTTGAACATTCCTCCACCAAGCCAGCTAGCAAGATAGTTGAACATTCCTCCACCCACCCAGCTAGCTAGATAGTTGAACATTCCTCCACCCACCCAGCTAGCAAGATAGTTGAACATTCCTCCACCCACCCAGCTAGCAAGATAGTTGAACATTCTTCCACCCACCCAGCTAGCTAGATAGTTGAACATTCCTCCACCCACCCAGCTAGCAAGATAGTTGAACATTCCTCCACCCACCCAGCTAGCAAGATAGTTGAACATTCCTCCACCCACCCAGCTAGCAAGATAGTTGAACATTCCTCCACCCACCCAGCTAGCAAGATAGTTGAACATTCCTCCACCCACCCAGCTAGCAAGATAGTTGAACATTCTTCCACCCACCCAGCTAGCTAGATAGTTGAACATTCCTCCACCAAGCCAGCTAGCAAGATAGTTGAACATTCCTCCACCCACCCAGCTAGCTAGATAGTTGAACATTCCTCCACCCACCCAGCTAGCAAGATAGTTGAACATTCCTCCACCAAGCCAGCTAGCAAGATAGTTGAACATTCCTCCACCAAGCCAGCTAGCAAGATTGTTGAACATTCCTCCACCCACCCAGCTAGCTAGATAGTTGAACATTCCTCCACCCACCCAGCTAGCAAGATAGTTGAACATTCCTCCACCCACCCAGCTAACTAGATAGTTGAACATTCCTCTACCAAGCCAGCTAGCAAGATTGTTGAACATTCCTCCACCCACCCAGCTAGCTAGATAGTTGAACATTCCTCTACCAAGCCAGCTAGCAAGATAGTTGAACATTCCTCCACCAAGCCAGCTAGCAAGATAGTTGAACATTCCTCCACCCACCCAGCAAGATAGTTGAACATTCCTCCACCCACCCAGCTAGCTAGATAGTTGAACATTCCTCTACCAAGCCAGCTAGCAAGATTGTTGAACATTCCTCCACCCACCCAGCTAGCTAGATAGTTGAACATTCCTCCACCCACCCAGCAAGATAGTTGAACATTCCTCCACCCACCCACCCAGCCAGCTAGATAGTTGAGAATTCCTCTACCCAGCTAGTAAATAATTCTTCTACCCACCCAGCTTGATAGTTAATTATTCCTCCACCTTCCTGGCTAGTTAGTCTACCATTCCTAAACCCATCCACTTTGCTAGTCATCCATTCCTCCAGCCAGATAGACAATGGACCATTAGTTTACACAACCACCTAGCTAATCAACTATTTCCTCTATCCGTTAGTGTGCTAACTCATCCTTAAAGTCACACTTATCTCCTCACGCCTATAATAGTCAACCTTTATATTCAAGAAATGTTTGTCATTTTGGAATATATCTGAACGGCTTGTATATTGCTCCAGTTCCTTGCCATTCCAACCCCGAATTAAATTACGTTTATATCCACTCAGACGTCTGATAATCAATCAGTCCTCTGCACCCATCTTCAACTCACTTTCCCATCTTCAACTCACTTTCCCATCTTCAACTCACTCACCCATCCAGTCACGGGCTGTGTATCCATTCATCCCTCTGCATAATTAATTTGTACGTGAATTAAATTGCTGAGAGTAACTGTATTAAAATAATTATCTAACGCCTAGAGCTGACAGGTGTTTCTCACATCACCTGCCCTTCATTCTTTGAATATTGGCAATTGTAATATATGTATATATATTTTGACCCGTGTAATTCTCTTTCTGGGAGAATATATTGGTTCAACAAGGAGTAAATGTGAATAATGTAGACATTCCTCACTGTAGTCCAATAATAATCTTCAGTGATATCGACCGACCAAGGAAATATTTGGTCACGTTCTTGCGCTAAAACTTGTCTTTCATGGTCGGCGTGATATTGTCGGCGATAATTAATATAATTTGCAACATAAAATTATACAAGACGGTCATAATAGTCTGATTAAAATAATTAGGATTAGACCAAATAAAGGTGGATGAGAAGGCCTATGTGGTGGTAATTATGGACTCTAACTTTATTCTGTGACCGGTGTCGAATGTTTTACTGCGAGCGCTACTGAACCGGAGGATGAGAATTCTTGGCCAATCAGGTTATTCTGATTTTTTACTAGTTCTCTCAGTGCAGGTGGCCGGGAACTGAGCGCGCGAACTTGTCTGGTTACCGGCAACTTACCAATGAATCTCCCGGAAGATTTTTCCGTGTCCATTGTTCAGTATAGTACATCCTTTTTAATGGGTTGGATCAACGACGGCCTCGCATCTTGCAGGGTCAGGGCTCGATCCCCCATGGTACATAATGCTGGGCACCGTTCTTTTGCCCCATCCTCATAATCACGTTCCATCCTCATAATACAATTACGTGTCCTCATATTGAAGCTCGTTGTCTTTAATTCCCTGGCTACTCATCAACAGGTTCCATCTTTATGTACTTATATCTCAGCGCTGTGTCCTAATATATCATATATGTCTCATATATCAGCGCCTTGGTCTTATATTCTATCCCCCTTGTCTTCATATCCCAATTCGAAATCCACATATTCATATTCCTTGTCCTTATATCCCAGCTTGTTGTTTTCATATCCCATATGAATATTGTTTTCAGATTTTCAGATTCATATTTCATAGCTCCTTGTCGACATCTTATTTCCATTGATATAATGATCATACTTGATTGAACCTTCATTCCATTATATAGCCTATAATACCGCATAGTATAATATGTATGACAATTTACGAGAAAGAAGGCTTAAAGGCCAAGAGTTAGACTTGGTTGACCAGCTTTACTTGTGAATGAGTGAAGGAACGTACAAGTGGTCCCATTGACGACAATGGGGCCATTCTATCTGGAACAACAGCGCCTGGAACATCGATGCCTGGAACAACGGCGCCTGGAACAACGGTGTCTGGAACAACAGCGCCAGGCAATGTACTCTGTTCCATTTGAAGCTTCTGATAGAGATATATTACCCTGTCCTTTGTAAGTTTTTTTTGGTCAATAGTTTCTTACTACTTATTACACTTAATAATGTACAAATATGTGATATTGAAACAAATGTATATGGATAAACTCTGGGAAAGTACGTTCATTTCATCTCCGATATGGAAAAAGTCAATATTGAATGTATACGAAAAAGTTATACGGAAAAAAGTCTGATTATTAAATGATTTCTTCAAGAACAATACTGATAAACCTGCTCAAAATTCTACGTTGACTAATCTAATGTCTAGATTAAGAATCTAAACTAGATTAGAAAAAATATAATGATATTTCATTGATATTTTACAGCATATTTTACCTCATTAATGAGATGGAACATGATTAATGGCGCCATTGCCGAGTCCAGCACAACAGAATTTACATGATTTTTTTGCGCAATAACTAGCGGTCAAACCCAGCTCATGCTGACAAAATACGTTGGTAATTATATACATGTATTAAGTATGTATATAAGGGGTGCCAAATACGGTGCATATGTGGCGCATATGTGCCTATATGTGGGCACCCATAACCTCGGAAAAGCAAGTAGGGAACAGTCAAAGAAAATGTGTCGTTTGTCTGTTTCTTGAGAATTTGCTTCTCTTCCTACCCTTATTTGACTGTAAACTTTATTGTACATGATAACAAATTGTGTTAACATATACATGAAATAACTATTACAATTGTAATAAAAAAACACCAACGGGATTCATTAACAGATATCTCTAACTTACTTGACCACTACTGCAACTCATGCACTTTGTTTTGTGAGAGTTCCTCCTCCACTCCCCTTTTTTTTGCTATTCATTTTATTATAGGAAATCACACAGCTACAAAACTGATTGGTTACAAAATATAAACATTGAACAAAGGAAATATAGTTACAGGAAACATTTCCTTCCTAGAGATTGAAAATTTATTTCATCGAACTCCACCTACGTTGGGCAGGAACCCCACCAACGCTGGGCAGGAACCCCACCAACGCTGGGCAGGAACCCCACCAACGCGGAATAGGAACCCCACCATCGCTGGGCAGGAACCCCACCAATGCTGGGCAGGAACCCCACCAATGCTGGGCAGGAAACCCACCAATGCTGGGCAGGAAACCCACCAACGCTGGGCAGGAACCCCCCCCCCCACCAACGCTGGGCAGGAACCCCCCCCCCCACCAACGCTGGGCAGGAACCCCCCCCCAACCAACGCTGGGCAGGAACCCCCCCCCCCCCCACCAACGCTGGGCAGGAACCCCCCCCCCCCACCAACGCTGGGCAGGAACCCCACCAACGTTGTCCAGAAACTTCACCAACGTTGGCTAGGAACCCCACAAACGTTGGCTAGGAACACCACCAACGTTGGCCAGGAACCCCACAAACGTTGGTCAGGAACCCCACAAACGTTGGCTAGGAACCCCACCAACGTTGGCCAGGAACCCCACAAACGTTGGTCAGGAACCCCACAAACGTTGGCTAGGAACACCACCAACGTTGGCCAGGAACCCCACAAATGTTGGTCAGGAACCCCACAAACGTTGGCCAGGAACCCCACAAACGTTGGTCAGGAACCCCACAAACGTTGGCTAGGAACACCACCAACGTTGGCCAGGAACCCCACAAATGTTGGTCAGGAACCCCACAAACGTTGGCCAGGAACCCCACAAACGTTGGCCAGGAACCCCACAAACGTTGGCTAGGAACACCACCAACGTTGGCCAGGAACCCCACAAATGTTGGTCAGGAACCCCACAAACGTTGGCCAGGAACCCCACAAACGTTGGTCAGGAACCCCACAAACGTTGGCTAGGAACACCACCAACGTTGGCCAGGAACCCCACAAATGTTGGTCAGGAACCCCACAAACGTTGGCCAGGAACCCCACAAACGTTGGTCAGGAACTCCACAAACGTTGGCTAGGAACACCACCAACGTTGGCTAGGAACACCACCAACGTTGGCTAGAAACTTCATCAACGTTGGTCACGAACCCCACCAACGCTGGCCAGGAACCCCACCAACGTTGGCCAGGAACCTCACCAACGTTGGCAAGGAACCACACCTAAGTTAGCCAGGAACCCCGATAACGCTGGATAGAAACCCCACCAACGCTGGGCAGGAACCGCACTTACGCTGGCCAGGAACCCCATGAACGCTGGCCAGAAACCTCACCTATGCAGATTTTTAACCGAGGATGTAGTGAGCCTTTGCTCCTGTGAATAGCCACTGAGGCTCGTAAAAAGAAAGTCGCTGCTCTAGGGGTCTCTTATTTCATCAATGAGCCTTGAACCCAGATCCCTGAGAAAGCTCCTTGACCACTCCACGTGGACCAGAAATTAAAATATAACAGGAGTAAAGTTTTTCTGGTGGTTTACTTACGTGTTATGTAAGTAATATATATATATATATATATATATATATATATATATATATATATATATATATATATATATATATATATATATATATATATATATATATATATCTTGTTCCCTAAAAGATTAAAAATTAACTCTCCAAAGTTAATTTTAATTATTATTTGGGTTAGTAAGAGGGGAGATGTGTGGGGGAGTTAGAGAGAAGATGTGCGGAAGTGTTAGAGGAAAGATGTGTGGGAGAGTTAGACGGAAGCTGTGTGGGGAAGTTAGAGAGGGATGTGTGGGGAAGTTAGAGAGGGATGTGTGGGGAAGTTAGAGGAGAGATGTGTAGCGGAGTGAGATAAATATGTTTTCTGAAAGAAACTCTCAAAATTATTGCTTCCATAACGAACATCAAACTCTCCTACAACAGTCCTATAAAATGAAAATTGTTATGAGGAAGTGAGTGGCAGCGTCCACGGGGTGTTCATAGCTGAGCCTGAACACACGGGGTGTTCATAGCTGAGCCTTAACACACGGGGTGTTCATAGCTGAGCCTGAACACACGGGGTGTTCATAGCTGAGCCTGAACACACGGGGTGTTCATAGCTGAGCCTGAACACACGGGGTGTTCATAGCTGAGCCTGAACACACGGGGTGTTCATAGCTGAGCCTGAACACACGGGGTGTTCATAGCTGAGCCTGAACACACGGGGTGTTCATAGCTGAGCCTGAACACACGGGGTGTTCATAGCTGAGCCTGAACACACGGGGTGTTCATAGCTGAGCCTGAACACACGGGGTGTTCATAGCTGAGCCTGAACACACGGGGTGTTCATAGCTGAGCCTGAACACACGGGGTGTTCATAGCTGAGCCTGAACACACGGGGTGTTCATAGCTGAGCCTGAACACACGGGGTGTTCATAGCTGAGCCTGAACACACGGGGTGCTCATAGCTGAGCCTGAACACACGGGGTGTTCATAGCTGAGCCTGAACACACGGGGTGCTCATAGCTGAGCCTGAACACACGGGGTGCTCATAGCTGAGCCTGAACACACGGGGTGCTCATAGCTGAGCCTGAACACACGGGGTGCTCATAGCTGAGCCTGAACACACGGGGTGTTCATAGCTGAGCCTGAACACACGGGGTGTTCATAGCTGAGCCTGAACACACGGGGTGTTCATAGCTGAGCCTGAACACACGGGGTGTTCATAGCTGAGCCTGAACACACGGGGTGTTCATAGCTGAGCCTGAACACACGGGGTGTTCATAGCTGAGCCTGAACACACGGGGTGTTCATAGCTGAGCCTGAACACACGGGGTGTTCATAGCTGAGCCTGAACACACGGGGTGTTCATAGCTGAGCCTGAACACACGGGGTGTTCATAGCTGAGCCTGAACACACGGGGTGTTCATAGCTGAGCCTGAACACACGGGGTGTTCATAGCTGAGCCTGAACACACGGGGTGTTCATAGCTGAGCCTGAACACACGGGGTGTTCATAGCTGAGCCTGAACACACGGGGTGTTCATAGCTGAGCCTGAACACACGGGGTGTTCATAGCTGAGCCTGAACACACGGGGTGTTCATAGCTGAGCCTGAACACACGGGGTGTTCATAGCTGAGCCTGAACACACGGGGTGTTCATAGCTGAGCCTGAACACACGGGGTGTTCATAGCTGAGCCTGAACACACGGGGTGCTCATAGCTGAGCCTGAACACACGGGGTGTTCATAGCTGAGCCTGAACACACGGGGTGCTCATAGCTGAGCCTGAACACACGGGGTGTTCATAGCTGAGCCTGAACACACGGGGTGTTCATAGCTGAGCCTGAACACACGGGGTGTACATAGCTGAGCCTGAACACACGGGGTGTTCATAGCTGAGCCTGAACACACGGGGTGTTCATAGCTGAGCCTGAACACACGGGGTGTTCATAGCTGAGCCTGAACACACGGGGTGTTCATAGCTGAGCCTGAACACACGGGGTGTTCATAGCTGAGCCTGAACACACGGGGTGTTCATAGCTGAGCCTGAACACACGGGGTGTTCATAGCTGAGCCTGAACACACGGGGTGTTCATAGCTGAGCCTGAACACACGGGGTGTTCATAGCTGAGCCTGAACACACGGGGTGTTCATAGCTGAGCCTGAACACACGGGGTGTTCATAGCTGAGCCTGAACACACGGGGTGTTCATAGCTGAGCCTGAACACACGGGGTGTTCATAGCTGAGCCTGAACACACGGGGTGTTCATAGCTGAGCCTGAACACACGGGGTGTTCATAGCTGAGCCTGAACACACGGGGTGTTCATAGCTGAGCCTGAACACACGGGGTGTTCATAGCTGAGCCTGAACACACGGGGTGTTCATAGCTGAGCCTGAACACACGGGGTGTTCATAGCTGAGCCTGAACACACGGGGTGTTCATAGCTGAGCCTGAACACACGGGGTGTTCATAGCTGAGCCTGAACACACGGGGTGTTCATAGCTGAGCCTGAACACACGGGGTGTTCATAGCTGAGCCTGAACACACGGGGTGTTCATAGCTGAGCCTGAACACACGGGGTGTTCATAGCTGAGCCTGAACACACGGGGTGTTCATAGCTGAGCCTGAACACACGGGGTGTTCATAGCTGAGCCTGAACACACGGGGTGTTCATAGCTGAGCCTGAACACACGGGGTGTTCATAGCTGAGCCTGAACACACGGGGTGTTCATAGCTGAGCCTGAACACACGGGGTGTTCATAGCTGAGCCTGAACACACGGGGTGTTCATAGCTGAGCCTGAACACACGGGGTGTTCATAGCTGAGCCTGAACACACGGGGTGTTCATAGCTGAGCCTGAACACACGGGGTGTTCATAGCTGAGCCTGAACACACGGGGTGTTCATAGCTGAGCCTGAACACACGGGGTGTTCATAGCTGAGCCTGAACACACGGGTGTGTTCATAGCTGAGCCCTGAACACACGGGGTGCTCATAGCTGAGCCTGAACACACGGGGTGTTCATAGCGGAAGCCTGCACAACCACGGGGTGTTCATGAGCTGAGCCTGAACACACGTGGGTGTTCATAAGCTGAGCCTGAACCACACGGGGTGTTCATAAGCTGAGCCTGAAGCACACGGGGGTGTTCATAGCTGAGCCTGAACACACGGGGTAGTTCATAGCTTGAGCCCTGAACACACGGGGTGGGTCATAGCTGAGGCCTGAACACACGGGGTGTTCATAGCTGAGCCTGAACACACGGGGTGTTCTCATAGCTGAGGCCTGAACACACGGGGTGTTGCAATGAGCTGAGCCTGAACACACGGGGTGTTCATAGCTGAGGCCTGAAAACACCACGGGGGTGTTCATAGCTGAGCCTGAAACACAACGGGGTGTTTCATAGCTGAGCCTGAACACACGGGGTGTTCATAGCTGAGCCTGAACACACGGGTGTTCTAGCTGAGCTGAAAACACGGGGTGTTCATAGCTGAGTCCTGAACACACGGTGTGTTCAATGCTGAGCCTGAACCAACACGGGGTGTTTGCATAGCTGAGCCTGAACAACACTGGGTGTTCATAGCTGAGCCTGAACACACGTGGGTGTTCATAAGCTGAGCCTGAACACACGGGGTGTTCAATAGCTGAGCCTGAACACACGGGGTGTTCATAGGGTGTTCATAGCTGAGCCTGAACACACGGGGTGTTCATAGCTGAGCCTGAACACACGGGATGTTCATAGCTGAGCCTGAACACACGGGATGTTCATAGCTGAGCCTGAACACACGGGGTGTTCATAGCTGAGCCTGAACACCTCCCAATAATTGAGGACCAGGTGACCCCTAACGCGAGACCATTAAATATTGAGGAAACAACTAAGTAATAAAGCAACCAGCATTACTAGACGATACAAAAGTTAATGGACCAGGGGAAGTGAACTATCAGGAGAGAACACCAAGTCATCATGACTATATTGCACTGGGCAGGTGTCAGGATAAAGATTTTGGATGGGGGAAAGAAATGGTGTCCAACCACTTGGACGGTCGGGGATTGAACGCCGATCTGCATGAAGCGAGACCGTCGTTTAACCCTCCAGAACAAGTGACTGGGCGAAGCTGCCATTGAGTACCCTCAATAACAAGGTCAATGCCATTTAAGCTGTGGGGCCAGATAAAGGATCACTTTGGATCATTAATGAAGAGGCACAGCCACTCAGCGTACATCATGAACTATTCCTTAATGAGTCACTTAGAAAGGGACAATTGCCCAGCTGCTGGAAAAAGGCAAATGTAAGACC
>NC_091157.1:35299861-35379861 GCF_040958095.1 Procambarus clarkii
TTATGGCTCGTGAACTACACACCCCGTGGTTTATGACTCGTGAACTACACACCCCGTGGTTTATGGCTCGTGAACTACACACCCCGTGGTTTATGGCTCGTGAACTACACACCCCGTGGTTTATGGCTCGTGAACTACACACCCCGTGGTTTATGGCTCGTGAACTACACACCCCGTGGTTTATGACTCGTGAACTACACACCCCGTGGTTTATGGCTCGTGAACTACACACCCCGTGGTTTATGGCTCGTGAACTACCACAAGTTCATACATAAAACTCAAACCATGGCCACGACAGGCCGGTATATAATTAAGTCTACTTTAATCCGTTAATATGTTTTCTTATCCGGCGATAGTTAAATTACACATATCATGCGCATGTAATCACCTTCCGAATAAAAAATTCTGTCAGTGCGGAGGAAATGTTGTGTAACGTCTTGAGAAGCCTTAACTAATTTGTATTATTATTATTATGTTGAATGAGTAACAGATGGAGGAGAGTTGTCACATCTTAAAGAATTTGGTGGTTTTGTTTCGGGTTTTACTGTCAAATAAGAGATGGGGAAATTTTACTGTCAAGGAAGCGACCGGAAAATTGTACTGTCAAGGATGAAACGGATTAAATTTACAAAAGAACTTAGCAACATACGAATCAAGAAAACAGCTCAAGGCCTATTGACCCATACGAGGCAGCCTCTATATATATCTCCACCCAAACTCACTATTCGTGTAAATGGAAAAATCTTTGGTTCAAGACGGTGAGACAGAACCAAGGTTCATGGTTACCCAAGATGTTGGTTATATCCGCCGTCCTGGGATGCCATGGATGTTGGTTCTACCCTCCCCCCCCGTCCTGGGGTACCCTGGATGTTGGTTCTACCCCCCCGTCTTCGGGTACCCTGGATGTTGGTTCTACCCCTCCGTCCTGGGGTACCCTGGATGTTGGTTCTACCCCCCCGTCCTGGGGTACCCTGGATGTTGGTTCTACCCCCCCGTCCTGGGGTACCCTGGATGTTGGTTCTACCCCCCCCCCGTCTTCGGGTACCCTGGATGTTGGTTCTACCCTCTTGTCCTGGGGTACCCTATATGTTGGTTCTACCCCACCGTCCTGGGGTACCCTGGATGTTGGTTCTACCCCACCGTCCTGGGGTACCCTGGATGTTGGTTCTACCCCTCGTCCTGGGGTACCCTGGATGTTGGTTCTACCCCTCCCTCCTGGGGTACCCTGGATGTTGGTTCTACCCCCCCGTCCTGGGGTACCCTGGATGTTGATTCTACCCCCCCCGTCCTGGGGTACCCTGGATGTTGGTTCTACCCCCCCGTCCTGGGGTACCCTGGATGTTGGTTCTACCCCCCCGTCCTGGGGTACCCTGGATGTTGGTTCTACCCCCCCGTGCTTGGGTACCCTGGATGATGGTTCTACCCCCCCGTCCTGGGGTACCCTGGATGTTGGTTCTACCCCCCCGTCCTGGGGTACCCTGGATGTTGGTTCTACCCCCCCGTCCTGGGGTACCCTGGATGTTGGTTCTACCCCCTCGTCCTGGGGTACCCTGGATGTTGGTTCTATCCCCCCGTCCTGGGGTACCCTGGATGTTGGTTCTACCCCCCCGTCCTGGGGTACCCTGGATGTTGGTTCTACCCCCCCGTCCTGGGGTACCCTGGATGTTGGTTCTACCCCCCCGTCCTGGGGTACCCTGGATGTTGGTTCTACCCCCCCGTCCTGGGGTACCCTGGATGTTGGTTCTACCCCCCCGTCCTTGGGTACCCTGGATGTTGGTTCTACCCCCCCCGTCCTGGGGTACCCTGGATGTTGGTTCTACCCCCCCGTCCTGGGGTACCCTGGATATTGGTTCTACCCCCCCGTCCTGGGGTACCCTGGATGTTGGTTCTACCCCCCCGTCCTGGGGTACCCTGGATGTTGGTTCTACCCCACCGTCCTGGGATACGCTGGATGTTGGTTCTACCCCCCCGTCCTGGGGTACCCTGCATGTTGGTTCTACCCCACCGTCCTGGGATACGCTGTATGCATCTGTCAGTCTATTGTTCATTTTCCAATCATTTTTAGATCGTTTTGTGGTGATTTTCTTTTGTTCTTAAATTATTTCCTTTTTTTGTCTCACTAGCAAATTTGTAAATAATTGCTTTTCAATCCTACATCTAAATCGCTTAAATAAATCGTTAAGGTAAACAGAGGACTCTGGAGAGAGTCCTCGGACACTCATCTTACATAAGTCCCCATCTTCCGAGTATATTTTATATTTTATGCTTTCTGCTGAAAACTCTTTTCTGCTGAACCAATTTATCTCTGCTTTCTGTGAAAAAGTAAACTCTAATCCAACCAAGGATAACCTACGTACCAGTACGAGAGATCTCGAAGTTTTATTAAATCTTTAATTAGCACTGAATGAAAGGTAAGGTTAAAGTGAAGACATTGGATATCGGAATCCAACCTGTTATCAACTATTTGAAATGTTCAGAAAAATATGAAAAGTAAAGTTGTTAACTATGGGTGTCCCTTGATAAAACTATGCTGGGGATCAATAATTAATTCTCATTTTCAAGATGTAAATGAATAGTTTTCACAATTGCCTACTGAAGGAATTTTCCTGCAATAGTCGGTAAGGTGACTGGACGAGAGTTCGATTCAAGTGACCTATCTCTCTTCATGAAAACAGTCACCACATTAGTAGTACTCAACGATCAGGTCTCACAACGGTGACCTGATCATATCTCCTCTTACTACACTATTATTATCTGAATTAAATTCTGAACAAATTGTGTGTGGCTGAGTTTTTATGCCTATGTGACGGCACTTTAATAACATTTTTTCCCAGACATCTATCGCCGCTGCTCCTCATCGACCTATCTGTCTATCAGTCTGAAAAAGTCACTTAATTTTCAATTGAGATAATAGTTCCCTGTTTTGTACATTCATCCATATTTCTATATATATAATGTGTGCACACTAAAATATAATAGATGTTATAAACCTTTAATCATCGTTTTTGTTCCAGTGTTGTTAAACTTAGTTCCATTTTTTTTTTCCAATAGATCAGTACCCTCGACTCTGAGAGCAGTCATATAGCATGCCTTAGTTCCTTCTCTATATTGGGGCAGTTGTTTATGAGGTTACGGCTCAACGCTGACGCTGTGCACTCCAGCACCAGTCAGTCCTCTTCTGTGTGAAACATTCTGAGTGCCGCTATGTGTAGGTTCGTAATGGCTGTGCCGAGACCTGCCAACCGTGCATATGCTGCTCATGTAATTCAATTGATTTAAGCTTCGGTATATATATGTTTATTCCAAGACGTTTTTTTTTTATCTCTCTGATCACGAATTCACTTTACAATGTTCCACAGGCTTGCTTACTCCCTATCTTCATTAGTTATCTCGAATGAGGTCCAGTAGTTATTTTACTGACACTGCATGTAACTTGTCAGTCGTCTTCTCTCCTGAGTTTCGTCAGGAGCTCTGAGTAATCATCAGTGACATAAAAGTATCTAATTCTTCATATCTGTCACAGGTGCGTTAAAGTAATGTGTCGGGACTCTGCGCTGAAAATTGTGGATTTCACCCAATAAATTTTGTCCTTTTGCTCTTACGTTACTCCTTCTGTTTGTCATGTATGTATATGTGTGTGTGTGTCTCAGAAGGTAAACAATATTATATCTGTATATAATGTCACTCACAATGATATGAAAAGAGAAATTTTCACTTTAATAAACAGGATCAGGCATATTCAGAGAGGTAAATGTTTGTCGTGTTGGAAAACACCGTTTAAATTGGTCTAATTGCAAAGTAATGTAGAGTGATGTCGCTTCGAATATGAACAGAGGAAATAGTGAGGTTGTGTATTCACATAGTTGTGGTTGCGGGGGGTTGAACTCTGCTCTTTCGCCCCGCCTCTCAACTGTTACTAACGACTATTTTTTTTGTTCACACCACACACACACACACACACCAGGAAGCAGCCCGTGACAGCTGACTAACTCCCAGGTACCTATTTACTGTCAGGTAACAGGGCATCAGGGTGAAAGAAACTCTGTCCATTGTTTCTCGCCGGCGCCGGAAATCGAACCCGTGACCACAGGGTCCAGCGTGCTGTCCAGTCAGCCACCGGCCATGTAAAATTATGAGATACAGTTGGTAATGCTATTATTTGGAATTCCTGATTTATTCTGCGCGAAGCTTTGGGATCGAAAGGAAGTCTTGATAATTTTAGACTAGTTTTGAAAGTCGTGATTAAAGTAGTTAATATCATTTAGCCGTGTTACGTGGGCGATCACCAGGAGCCTCCTGTAGTGAAGCTCACCGCACGCAGCCCACTCCAGCGTCCCCAGCACCAACACCTGCCACTCTCCAACACGTATTTTTGGTGATCCACAACACTGATTGTGTAGAGGATCTTAATATATTTGTTTGTTTTGCAGGAATATTCCTGTGGGATCCCTGAGCCTCTGGCTGGCCCATTAAATGATACTTGCTTCTGGTTTGTGTTTTACTTAGGCGGAATATGAGTGTTATGACTTGTATGTTCGCTTTAGTAATATAATGCACCATGTGTTTAACAACTTTTCTACTCTCTTGATTCTTAGTTAGAATTTTTTGGGGATTGTACCTGTGCACTGTGTTAGATAATGTTGCAGTGGTCTTTCGGACATTTCTCCACAGTGCTGACATGAACCGTAGAGGTATTGGACTACTTGGTTATGCTAAGACATATAGCTAGTCATCCCCACCACTCCAGGAAGATGCCGTCATGGTAAAAACAGACAAGGGTTGGTGAACTAAGAAAAGAGATTCATTTTCTCTTCAATAAAAAAAAATCAGATATGGCCTATTTTTTTTTTTTTGTAATGTGCCACATAGTCATAATACTTCTATAATTATCAAAAGAAGGTTTGGCGCCTTTTTTTGATAATTCCTTACTTTTACAATGTTGGGTTATGAAGCTATCGTTCTTTGTTCATGTCTGAGTGAAATATGAAACTACATGTATAAGAAAAAATTAATATTTTTTCCCAATACAAAATATATCAAAGCATTTCTATAATCACTAACTTCCGTTACAAGTCACCTTCAACTTAAGAGCCCGAACGACTACATGATCGCAATTCGATTGCAACACGCTAAAGAAACAGCATTGCTGAACAATTGCGAACAAAATGAAAGGTGACCCAATCATCACGTCTAAGACTTATGGTTCAGTATGGACCGAAACGTCATCACTTTCTTAATTTCCAGAAGTGTGGGTTAGGGGTCTAGTTTTCATACACATTATTGGGACTTAATGTCTGCAAAACATGCAGTTGTAATGTTCCAGTAGACTGTCAGGCATCGTTTTCCAGTGCTGACCTTTCCTCTCATCTTCTGGAACCCGGAAACCTATTTCCCATGCACATGCGTAGAAAAGCCTGATGCAATGTAAGGTAATTCTGTTTTTCTATTGCTCCCTTTCATCAAAATAAATGGTTGGTAGTTGGTTGAATTCTTGTACCAACCTCCAGATCTTGATGTTGCAGTTGCTGTGTTGTGGTCACTGTACATCTTCATTACTACGCTGTCTCTAATTATTTCCTTAATTAATCTGTGCTAGACTCTGTGGTTTGCAAATGTCTACATTTCCTTTCTTAGGTGCACGTTTTGCACCTTCGTCTGCAATGTCATTCCCTAATATTCCTACGTGACTTAGCCTCAGGTTTAATAAGTACGCGATGTCTATGATGTTTGAGTGTTTACATTAATGATATGACATTCATCGTCAGATGGATTTTGTGACATACGTGTTCTTTTTGCAATGTTTCAGTCCTCGAATCTGTGTTTATGATAACAGGTGATAGGTGTTCAGCAAGAGTATGTTCCAAAGCCAGCTGAAAGGTTTCTATCTCTGTGAAGTTGAACACCTTTTTGAGAGTCTCCAACTAACTACAAACCTTCTGCCTTATCTGAAGCTCTGAATTCTTGTGTCTGCTGGTCTACTGATCCGTCTGTGGAGTATGTGAAACTGTCAGCTACAAAGTTTGCGTCTTTATTCATTTGTGTAATTACGTATAGCAAGTGGTGATTAGTCTGATTCTTTTATTGTTCATGAAGTTGCTGTGGAGTGGTGGTGGTGCTGTGTTGGATGACTGGTGGAGTGTGGTGGTGCTGCTGTGGATGACTCGTGGAGTGTGGTGGTGCTGTGTTGGATGACTGGTGGAGTGTGGTGGTGCTGCTGTGGATGACTGGTGGAGTGTGGTGGTGCTGTGTTGGATGACTGGTGGAGTGTGGTGGTGGTGCTGTGTTGGATGACTGGTGGAGTGTGGTGGTGCTGTGTTGGATGACTGGTGGAGTGTGGTGGTGCTGCTGTGGATGACTACTGGAATGTGATGGTTCTGCTGTGGATGACTGGTGGAGTGTGGAGGTGCTGCTGTGGATGGCTGGTGGAGTGTGGTGATGGTTCTGTGGATGACTGGAAGAATGTGGTGGCGCTGTTGTGGATGACTAGTTGAGTGTGGTGGTGCACGAGGAGTACTGTACACTTGTAAATAGAGAGCAGTGGGATGCTGCTGTGGATGACTGTTGGAGTGTGGTGATCTTGTCTACTCCTTGTGCTCTATATTGTTTTGTGAATCATTTAATTAGTGAGCGAGTGTCATCTCTGGTTATTTTGATAACATATTAGGTCCTGTGAGAAAAAGTTACATCATTGTATCACTGGGATGATGCCCCCATACCCAAGACTTAGGTATGGGGGCATACGAGACTTGTTTTTAATATATATTATATAAAAGTATGCAATATATTAATTTGTTCCTTTATCAGGTCTGACTGTTATGTCAGATTTTTTAAATAAATATTCCAGATTTCTAAATGTGAATAATGAAACACTGTTTTTCATATAAGAGTAATTTGCCTTTAATTGTGCCACTAATTGCCTCTAATTAAAATCTGGACATCATAAAATATTTGAGCATGCAACTCAAATGGGCATGGTTACGAGGTTGTATCTGTTGGAATATACTTTCCCTTAAATATGTCGAGTTTGTGGTAAAGTTGTCTTTGATGCAGAGCTTTCTCCTATAGTGGTCCTGTGGTCAAGGACCTGTTTTGTGGTGTAGTCATGTTGTTCTACAAAACTTGCTTTGCTGTGTACAGATAATTTGTTAGGCCACTTCCGTGGTGCAATACTTGCTTTGTGGTGAAGTGAACCTGTGTTACAATACTTGCTTTGTGGTGAAGTGAACCTGTGTTACAATACTTGCTTTGTGGTGAAGTGAACCTGTGTTACTGTACTTGCTTTGTGGCACTGAGGTCCCGTGGTACAGCACTTGCATTATGGTCTTGTAGTACAGCACTTGCTTTGTGGCATTATGGTCTTGTAGTGCAGCACTTGCTATGTGGCATAGAGGTCCCGTGGTACAGTACTTGCTTTATGGCATTATGGTCTTGTAGTACAGCACTTGTTTTGTGGCATTATGGTCTTGTACTACAGCACTTGCTTTGTGGTATTATGGTCTTGTACTACAGCACTTGCTTTGTGGTATTATGGTCTTGTACTACAGCACTTGCTTTGTGGCATTATGGTCTTGTACTACAGCACTTGCTTTGTGGTATTATGGTCTTGTAGTACAGCACTTGCTTTGTGGCATTATGGTCTTGTACTACAGCACTTGCTTTGTGGCATTATGGTCTTGTACTACAGCACTTGCTTTGTGGTATTATGGTCTTGTAGTACAGCACTTGCTTTGTGGCATTATGGTCTTGTACTACAGCACTTGCTTTGTGGCATTATGGTCTTGTACTACAGCACTTGCTTTGTGGCATTATGGTCTTGTACTACAGCACTTGTTTTGTGGCATTATGGTCTTGTACTACAGCACTTGCTTTGTGGCATTATGGTCTTGTAGTACTACACATGCTTTGAGGTATTAAGGTCTTACAGTACAGCACTTCACAACACAAGACTAATGTATACACTTTTCCCCAACATACGAAACTCTGCCGTCAGTTGTGATAACTACCAGGCTTCCTTCCTTTCTTCATAATGAGACTTCATACCTCATTCATGCAGCTTTTGCTTCCTATATTTGCATAATAGAGAGAAAAAATGTGTCATCATGAGCGATTTTATACTCCTCGTAGTGTGGGCTTGTCGGCCGCCCGGTGCTTCCCTCAGCCAGCGGTAGTTACCAAGCATTAAGGAAGGGCTGAAAATTTTGAGCGGGAATTATGGGGTTTATGCGGCACTCGTCTCCTCCTGACTAATGTGTCTAGTTTTGATGGGGAGGATTCCTAACTGATATGACTATTTTGGTCCTGTGTGGGTTGGATACTTGTATGTGTGTACTTGTACTCACCAAGTTGTGCTTGTGGGGGTTGAGCTCTGGCTCTTTGTTCCCACCTCTCAACTGCCAATCAACAGGTCTACAGGTTCCTGAGCCTATTGGGCTCTATCATATCTACACTTGAAACTGTGTATGGAGTCAGCCTCCACGACATCACTTCCTAATGCATTCCATTTGTCAACCACTCTGACACTAAAAAAGTTCTCTGTGGCTCATTTGGGCACTCAGTTTCCACCTGTGTTCCCTAGTGCGTGTGCCCCTTGTGTTAAACAGCCTGTCTTTATCAACCCTGTCAATTCCCTTGAGGATCTTGAATGTGGTGATCATGTCCCCCCTAAAATTATGTGTGTGTGTGTGTGTGTGTGTGTGTGTGTGTGTGTGTGTGTGTGTGTGTATGCGCTTTCCTAACATCAGTTAGCTAAGAGTGTGTACGGGGGAGGGAGTGAGGATGCGCTCTGTATGCACTATCTATCTAGTCTCTTGTACCTTTCTGAGTTTCAATTAAAATATTTCGGTCCTTTACAATTAGACTCCTTTACAATTCCAACTTCCGCCTCTGTTCTCTTGCCATACTTTCTCTATATATAGATACCTTTGGTGTCCACCTTGTGTATTCCCTTCAATATTATATTTTGTTATTTTACATTTTGTTTGTGGTATGTTGCGATCGTATCCATATTCTTTCTTATCTATTCTTGGGTTGTGAGATTTAGTTCCCTAAACTTATTCCCAAAGCTTAATTCTTTCAAAAATAGGTTTTTGCAAACCTGTGTTTTTTTTTTTTGCAATTCATTGTGCCGAGTTCAGAACGGTGCCTTGGTAAGTCGTGTGCTAATGTAAGATAGGCTGTATTGAAACCATGAACCATAATTTATGGTTTTTAGTGTCTATCTAATACTGGCTAGCTCACCATGTGATGACGATATTAACCTGTTTATAGGTGGCACTGAGGTTGTTGTGTCATTATGCCTATCTCAGAATCTTTTTCTTTTTTTCGATTCCTGCAGTTGACTTTCCATTATGGTGTAGATATATTTTGGTCTACATTCTTCCTTTCCTATTTTCATTACCTTACACTAGTTGGGATTGAATTCTAGCGAAATCATACATGTTCACTACTGATTGCTTGTTAGTCTCTATTTTCTTCAGTGTTAGTTAGTTTTGGACAATAGTTCGACGCAAGTGATGTATCGTTCCTCTTATAATCAGCTCCACATTGGAGTCCCTCAGGACACTTTTTCAGGGCATGTTGCCCTTCTGTTTTCTCTCATTCCATATCTTCAGAGCTTATTTCACCATCTCGTCCTCCAACAATTCATCAGGAACAGGAAAGGAAAGGGGAACCAACTGGGAAAAGCACCACGCCGTTATGATTATATTGTACCTGGAAGGGATCAGGATAAGGATTTGCGATGGGACGGGGGGACAGAATGGTGCCGTACCACCTGGACGGTCGAGGATTTAACGCCAATCTGCATGAATCGAGACCTTTGCTCTACCGTCCAGCCCAAGCGGCATGAGGAACTGAATCAATTACCTATTGAAACTCTAGGAAGATAAAGTTTTCTGAGGCCTAATGTTCCATCGTCACTTGCTGCCTCTCCATTATAGAGGCCATCCTGTTAACACTGGCCTCACGTACACCGTATGTACAGATGTCCTAAGGCAGTGCTTATGTTGGTAAACCATGTATAAAGAATTTATAAAATTAGTTTGATTTAAAATACCGGTAACAGATTTAGTGTCAAATCTACCCCCCCCCCATATCTCTCCGATTTCATGGATGTTTCCTCTTCCATGGAGCATCTTGTGTCGGGCCTCATCTCCCAGATCCCACGTGCATCTATACCTGTAAAACAGAATTAGTTTTCGATCCATCTTTGGCGGCCAGACACATGGAGCTTGCCTCGTTGAACTGTGTTTGATTACAGATGATTGTATAGGGATTGTAATAGGAGATCGGGGCTGGCCACAATGGCCACTTTGAAAGAGTATCGGCCTGTAACACAGGGGGGGGGGGGGTCTCGGCTCTACTCCTACCTCTACCCGTATTCTGATTTATTTCTCTTCAATCCAAGGGACCCCAATGCAACTACTCTAAGCCGAGTCCCACGCCACGTGGTCTTAAGCCGTTTGACCGGCTAAGATTCTAAAGCCTCACGACGTGGAACTAGACCCCTAGCAAACTCTAGAATCTCCTTTACGCCGCCACCATCAGACCATTAACACAGAGCAATAACCGGGGTCTGGACCGATTATGCTCTCAATAACCTTGGGGCTTGATCCCCAGTTATTTGGAATAGGAGGGAAGAATCTACGTTAAGTGTGGTAATTATAGCAAACAAAGGGATAGCTCAACTCTTTCCCTTTGTTGGGCTGGCGGCTCAAGTAAACTCAGACTCGTAGAGACCATGTGCCAAGGACAATGAGAAAATATGAAAACATGAAATGGAAGTAATACAAATGCAAATTACTAACTAAATAATTTATTCAAAATCTAAAACAAAATCTAAATCAAAGCACTCCCTATAGTTAACACTTCCTAGAGGCATGAACTGAACTAATTCCCTGTACAAACTACAGCAGACTCTACCTTTGACTGCAACCAGCTAGATGTAATGCTAATTTATTTAGGGAGAGGGTGAGAGTGGATGACTTCCCTCAGTTGATGACCGGTCCACACTGAGTCTCCCTCACTCTGCCTATTCCACACCTGGTCAGAGTTTGGGGGTATTCCTAGGCCAGGTTTACCGAGATTACTAAGCAGGGTTTAAGGTGAACAACTAATCTCTGTTGCCCTGAACAGCCCAGATGGTTGAACTCTTTTAATACTGAAGGTAATTGCACAGGCATCTTAGGGAAAAACTATTTATATTTACAAAATGGCTATTTGACCTTTGAGAATTACTAAATGTGGAGGGCTTTGGTGACCCCTATGACCTAGGATAGCACAAAACGCTCCACGACCGAGGCTAGTCCCGGCTAGTGATGTCACTGATGGTGACTTACTAAAGTATTCCGACAATTGAGGTTACTCTTGATACTTTAAACAGACTACTATTCAATACAATTTCAATGGAGTCTTAAATTTCTCTAAATTACTGAATTCTGTAGAATAATTCATTATACGTTGCTGTAAGACAAAGGTGGCGGCCATTTTGTGACCTAACCCACTAATCCCAGGAGATGCCTCGTGCTTGGATCAGGTCAACTACCACTTGACACCCAACTTTCCAAACCCCCGTAGTCTATGAGTAACCCATACTGAATAATTCCTACAACAAACCTAGCTTGTTACAGGCCATCAGTATTACCAATCTTTTCGTTCTCGGAGGAAGTTAAATTTTCTGAGCAAATTCCGCAGACTTTATCATTTACTCTTATACTTTCACATGCCTCTATGACTAACCATCCTATGTGATGTGGATTTTTTAACATCACTGAGCTAGTTTTTTGATACACTCTATACTTCCCTTCATATAGTCTAGGGTAGCTGCACAAAGGCAGATGTACCTAAGTGTGTGTGTGTGTGTTAGTGCATTCAAATATTGGTATTTAAAACTTAGGTTCATAAGCAACCCATTCTCCTGTTCCGATAAGTTTTTAACTATGTTGACCATCATACATATATTGACATAATAGACGATTAGAATTTGGCACTATGCACTTTTTACAGTCAGGAAAAAATAAAGCTAAAAACAAACTGAAATATTCCTAGAATACTATGCTAATATTTGTACTGTATTAGACCTCAGATGGCGAGTATTAGGCTTTGGGTAGTTAGTTGAGGTTTCATTAGGAACAAAAATAAAACTAAAAAAATTCAGGTTATCTACTCTCTCTAATCGTCCATCATGATTATAAACTTGTAATATATAAATTATTATTACATAAGTATAAATGTAAATATTTCATTTACATTTTCTCAGGTTAATAAGACAAATTAATTGTGCCTTCATTATTACATTTATGAATAAATGAATTAAACATTGTTATTTCCAATTATGCCTATTCCTAGCAATCGCACATTCTTGCCGTAACTCATTTGATCAGTGTAAGTTTATGCTTATTAACATAAAACATGTTCTTGAAAAAATATGTGCCAGATACTAACAGCTTGGTTGACCAGTCCAGCATCCAGCACGAGGAGTGTTGGGTTATCTGGGGCTTGAACTCATATATTAAATTACTTGATTATTATGTTTAAATAAATCGAAGGACCACCCACTTTTGAGAAAAGAGGGAAAACGAATAATGGTGATTATTAGATTAACACTATAGAACCAGTGCCTATGGATAGTAATTAAATGAATAATCACTTAAAAATAATGAATAGACTGTATTATTAATTAATTAAAGTCTAAGCCTCAAATATCAACATTGGGGGGTATTTCTAGAAGTTCATATATATCTAGGAACCAGTGTGGTTCGTCACTAGTTCATTGTTGAGTTAGTAACATAGCAAATCGAAACTAATATAGATTCAAAGATATGATACCTCAAATAATGAATATTAAAGATTATGAATTATTGAGAAACAATAAGAACAAACACATTAATTACCAAGTCATAAATTCTGGCAGTAAAATATTTACTGTAAAGATCCTATATGAAGTATATTGAAATTATTAATAATCTTAGCTAAATTTATACGAAATAGGTGTCTTAGCTGTAAGACGACTTCTGTAACTCCATTTCGTCATTCGTCCTCGTCGTCACAGGATCCCAATAAAGAAAGAACCCGAAGTGAATATCACGAATGAAGAGAAACAACTTGTCGACTCCTCGTATACACGCTGCAATCAGGGAAATTTAAGTAGCATTTTATTAGGCTACAAATTATTTCAAGTATTTATTAAAGTTGAAATAAATGAAAAAATCAACTAACGTTGTGTGTTTGTTGTTCATTCTTCGTTACGACAGACTACCCACAAATATACAACCCAGAGTGATGCATCAAACAAGATTGGTATACTTAACATGAGCGTATCAAATACTAAGGTCTGCCGAAACCACATCTGCCAGTCCCAGGCGTCCACTGCTGTGTATGCATACGGGCCGTGGCTTCAATTGTTAACGCGTTATTAACTGGCAAGGCACTGTAGAACACGTGGGGAGGTAATTGTTGACTATTGGTTGATTTGCAACGTAATTATTGTTTGAAAACTCTTCAGTCACTACCACGCGTCTCGCCTCTCTGATCGCCAGGAATGCCTCCTGCGCAATGGCGTCTCTGCCCTCCCTCAACCCGTCTCCCGCATTCACAACAGAAATTACTAATCACGGATAATTTTTTTCCGCATAATTATTGATGTAATACGCTAATGAGAACTGGTTGTAATTATAGGGAATTAAATAATATCATATTCTCGTTAAATGGTGTTAAACGAGAAATGGAGAGGATGTCTATTTTCTCCATAGCATTCGTACGTAACAGATAAAACTGCTACTAGATAATAATTTCAGTTAATAACTCTCGGTTTTGGATTATTGGAAGTTGTATTATTCGTAGTTAATTATTACACGGAATACTGATAATTTTAGAGAACCACATTCAATTCTCTAACATTGTAATAAACGTGTCTAGATAGACATTATCTGACGCAATCTTGCTACTCGATGTCGGGAGAATTCTAGCACTAATGCACGGATAAAGAAATATTAAGTTAAGTTGACACTACCATTAGTGAAATTAATAACTACTGTAGTAAGTATATAATAATGATGTATTATAATACAATGGTAGTTTGTTAGTGTTGGAAATTTCCAACAAGGAGGCCTGGTCGACGACCGGGCTGCGGGGACGTTAAGCCCCGAAAATACCTCAAGGTAACCTCAAGGTAGATGAGTTACCGCAGCTAAGGCAGCATATCACTTTAGAGGTTCCGGGGGAGCGCCCCCATCCGCCAGGCCAGCAACGCAGAATCCCCACCACGAAGGGTAGCCGTTAGCTGGCAGCTGTGGGCGCCTTCACGGGGATTAACTGAGAGATGGGTAACAGAGAGGCAAGGCGGTATGGAAGGAGAAGGTGGGCATTTAACCGGTGCCGTGATGGGTCCGCCCCCCATCCCGAAGGGCGAGAGACAAAAAATTTCACCTCCCTGTCCACTACATCAGGGTTGACATTGTGCTGTATGTTATTGCTTGCTGGTTTTATCTACTCTACCAAAATCTACTTTCTAATCGTCCTTTTCGTCAAGATATATGTGCGATGGTCCACATCTCTACTAGAAGTTCTGTCTAAACAGGAGAATGAGCTGTCATATGAGAGATTTGCTTTGTGTGTGTAACCTTTTTGCTTACAGTGACTGTGTGTGTGTGGTGAAAATGGTACAGTATTGACGGAGGCAGGGAAGGTGTTTGTGTGAGGGGGGATGGGGGGGGGGGGGGAGGGCCGGGGTGTGTGTGTGGTGGGGATGACTTGAGGGATGTGAAAGGGGAGGGGAAAAAAAGGTAGGATATTTGCTGGGGGACATGATGAAGGGTGTGTGTGTGTGTGTGTGTACTCACCTAATTGTGCTTGCGGGGGATGAGCTCTGGCTCTTTGGTCCCGCCTCTCAACGGTCAATCAATAGGTGTACAGGTTCCTGAGCCTATTGGGCTCTATCATATCTACACCTGAAACTGTGTATGGAGTCAGCCTCCACCACATCACTTCCTAAAGCATTCCATTTGTCAACACTGACACTAAAAAAGGTCTTTCAAATATCTCTGTGGCTCATTTGGGCACTCAGTTTCCACCTGTGTCCCATAGTGCGTGTGCCCCTTGTGTTAAATAGCCTATCTACCCTATCGATTCCCTTGAGAATCTTGAATGTGGTGACCATGTCCCCCTAACTCTTCTTTCTTCCAACGAAGTGAGGATTAATTCCCGTAGTCTCTCCTCGTAGCTCATACCTCTCAGCTCGGGTACTAGTCTGGTGGCAAACCTTTGAACCTTTTCCAGTTTATTCTTATGCTTGACTAGATATGGACTCCATGCTGGAGCCGCATACTCCAGGATTTGTCTGACATATGTGATATATAATGTTCTGAAAGATTCCTTACACAAGTTTCTTAAGGTCGTTCTTAGGTTAGCCAACCTGGCATATGCCGCTGATGGTATCCTTTTGATATGGGCTTCCGGAGACAGGTCGGTGTGTGTGTGTGTGTCTGTGTGTAAGGGGGGGGGCGATGGGGAGGGTAGTTATGAGGGTGTGTGTGTGTGGTGAGAGACGGAGAGGGTGTATATAGGGGTCACGAGGAGAGTGTGAGTGTGTGTGGGGGGGGGGGTTAGGGGAGAGGGGGAATTGTAAGAGTGAAGGGGGGGGGGGGAGGGGATAAGCAAGGGTGTGTGTGATTAGTAATGGGGAAGGTGTGAAGATGTTTACAAGTACATTGGCAGTGTGTATTTCAGTTAATTACAGTGACGGAAGAGACCTCAAGTTGTATGTGAAGAGGCACACGAGATGGTGTCCCTCTTCACATAGAGAAGAAGATGGATGTGTCGGGGGGAGGTGAAGACGGTGTGTGTGTAGAACAACGCCTTTTGGCCAATATGAGACAGCTCCCCTAGTTATATCCACCCTAACTCAATCATATATATTTTTAACTTACGCTTGAAACAATCCACTGACTCAACATAAACTATGTTTCTAATTTGTTCTACAGATTAATAACCAAATTTTCAAAAGCATTATTTACCCAGGTCATTCCTGGATACACAATGTTTCCATTAACATACATTGTTTCTTGTCGATATATATAACATAATATTATTTTCAAGCTTTTACATCTTTTTATCCATTCGTTTACTTTATTTGATGTCTTCCCTATCTCTTTGCCTTTCTATGGGATTTAAATTAAGCTTTTTCAATAATAAATATTTCTTCATTTGTATGATAAACTTTGTCTTCCTTTTAGTAATTCGTTTAAATGAATTTATGTCCATTATAGAGTATAGCGACCACATTTGAGCTATATAATCTAAATAATAAGACAAAACTGGAGCAACATTCAGCTTATGAATAAATTTCACTGTTTTATTGTAATGCTTCAATAAATAAGTCACAGTATCGTATTTACCTAATTGCCAACATATATGTAATAATTTTTTGGCTTAAAATTGTTACTAATCATTATCTCCAGATTCGTTTTGTTCTCAGACTTCGCAATTGAAACTCATCGAACTGATATCTGAGAACTTGATCATTATTATGTTGTCTCAGATCCCGACATTTGCAACATTATAATGCATATACAAATCTTTCGTCAAATGGGACATTTGGGTCGTCTTCTCTGCCTTGTACATGAGTGTTTTCTGACGTGTTCCCATTTTGAATATTGGCATTATTAAAATTCTGAATTCTACCTGTCTTAGTTCTCCTGTTCCCAGCAGGTTCTTATTAAATATAGTAAGCGGTGAGTGCAAGTAATTTAGTGAGCACATATATTTCTTTCAATGTTTGTTCACTAACAGGCTGATCCCTCAACCTCTATCTTTCTGATGTGGACAATTTCTAGCAGCACGATGTATTTAGAAAGGGTTTGGAGAGGAGAGAATAAGTATTAGATTTGATTTACTGTTCAATGGAAATTTGAAGATGAGATTGTGGGTCAGAAATAAGGACGGGGTTGGTTAAATATTTAAGTAAAATGCCAAATAACAATAATAACTTTCCTTATTAAAGACTACTCAATAGCTCAGTCGATAGAGCTTCGGCCTCACACACGTGGGCTCCATGGGTCGAGTCTCCTAGAGCCCAGGTGAATGGAAGTATTTAAGTATTGAAGAATGAGGTTGGGATAGAATTAACGGGCAGTGAATAGTAGTGGGTAGTAAGAGAGAGTTGGTGATGGGAAGGTTCATCATGCTGTTGAAGCTTACAATTGGAAAAGAGAGGACGATGGTTTATTTTCGCAATTTTTCTCATTTGCCTTTCACGTTTGTCTCTTGTAAGTGTTTGCAGCTCTCTCTCTCTTCTTTTATCATATTCCTATGACAAATACATCTTTATTCCCTGGAACATGTTGAAATTTTTTTCTAGAATATTCTCTTATTTCCTCATTTGTGAAAATCATCTACTAGTCGATTTATCTTATGCTTTTATGACCTTAACGTCGCAACCTTTTAATTAAATTTCACTGTCATGTTCTTCCACATAAATTCCTGTTATGATAATTTTCATAACATCTCTGTTCATTACATTTTACTTCTCTCTTTCAGCACTTTAAGTTCCACAAGTATTATTGCTTTTTTTCTGGGTGCTAATTGGAACTGCATATTTTTCTTGCGAAGTGACTACCTGCATTGTTATTTCCTGCAAAGCTTATATCACCAGATTGTGTTCTCACAACATTAATCCTCTTGCCCCATTACCAACATTGATTGGTTTTCCTGTAAGAGTCTTTATTACCTCGTTGGATGACTCAGTTCGACTTCAAAGTCAGTTGAGAGTGTTCTTGTATACCGACCATTGCTCACTTTCACTTCCTTCGTGATGTTTGTACAAGCTAGACGAAATATTGTCTCTAGTTCTGGTCGGCCAATATCGCTTGATAACTTCCTTTGACTCTCCAAACTCCAGCATCCCTCATCCACATCCCGCCTGTCTTCTTTTCGGCCAAGTGTCCCTTCCTCGTCTCTCTTCTCATCCTAAAGTGAGAGACCAGGTAGCAGGATGGCAAGAGGAGAGAGAGGGAGCAGCCATTTGGTTAGTAAATTTACAGTGGGTCAGTGTAGCTTGAGGGAGACCGGAGGAGAGAGACGGGGGAATTGTTGGTGAGGAAGAGGGAATTTGTGATTCGGTGAAATGAGAGAGAAGAGGGAGAAGGATGAGAGATGTAGAGGGCTCGAAAACGAGAGTGAGCGTGTGTGTGTGTGTATGTGTGTTTACTCACCTAGTTGCATTTGCGGGAGTTGAGCTCTGTCTCTTTGGTCCCGCATTCCCTGTGTGTGTATTCACCTAGTTGTATTTACCTAGTTGTGTTTGCGGGGGTTGAGCTTTGCTCTTTCGGCCCGCCTCTCAACTGTCAATCAACTGTTTACTAACTACTTTTTTTCCACAGCACACACACACACACACACACAAAACCCAGGATGCAGCCCATGACAGTTGACTAACTACCAGGTACCTATTTACTGCTAGGTAACAGGGGCATTCAGGGTGAAAGAAACTTTGCCCCTTTGTTTCTGCCTCATGCGGGAATCGAATCCACGCCATAGAATTACGAGTCCTGCGCGCTATCCACCAGGTTACGAGGCCCCCGTACCTCGTGTGTGTGTGTGTGTGTGTGTGTGTGTGTGTGTGTGTGTGTGTGTACTCACCCAGTTGCGTTTGCGAGGGTTGAGCTCTGGCTCTTTGGTCCCGCCTCTCAACCGTCAATCATCAGGTGTACAGATTCCTGAGCCTATTGGGCTCTATCATATCTACACTTGAAACTGTGTATGGAGTTAGCCTCCACCACATCACCTCCTAATGCATTCCATTTGTCAACCACTCTGACACTAAAAAAGTTCTTTCTAATATCTCTGTGTCTCATTTGGGCGCTCAGTTTCCACCTGTGTCTCCTAGTGCGTGTGCCCCTTGTGTTAAATAGCCTGTCCTTATCTACCCTATCAATTCCTTTGAGAATCTTGAATGTGGTGATCATGTACCCCCCTAACACTTCTGTCTTCCAGCGAAGTGAGGTTTAATTCCCGTAGTCTCTCCTCGTAGCTCATACCTCTCAGCGCGGGTACTAGTCTGGTGGCAAACCTTTGAACCTTGAACCTTTTTTTTGTGTGTGTTTGTGTGTGTGTGTGTGTGTGTGTGTGTGTGTGTGTGTGTGTGTGTGTGTGTGTGTGTGTGTGTACTGTTATGATCCAAGGTAGCCGAAAAACTAGTCTCCCCGTTGACAATTATTCTATCAAACCTGACCTGATTTAAAGGTCCAGGAAACATAGAGGTGAAGATACAGATGTGAAATAGTCAGCCGGATTTAATAAACAATTTAAGATTATGGGCAGTGAATAAGAAAACAGATAAATGACTGGTTAGGAGATGTGGATAATTTGCTGGAGGCATGAGGCTCGCTTCTGGAGGGATTTGACCCCACTTGAGTGCCAAACATCGCAGGGGGAAGCCGCGCTCCATTCGAGCTCCCGTCAGAAAGGAACCCCTAGTGATATATCTCCAAGAGAAGAGAAGTGTGCAGACGTGCCAGCTGTGGAACTGAGCTGGGAACGTTGTGGTCTCAAGTCCTGGACGGCAAGGAGTGTTTATTAAGCCGCCCAGAGACATTATCGTGGGCCGTTGGAGTGCCCTGACCAGGCTCTGTCAGAGGGAGGAGCGCCCTCGACCAGACAATCTGTGGTAAGCACGATTTAAGCCAGTTCATAGTGATTGCTTGTAGTTGGTCGTGTGCCCAGCGATAGTAGCAATGTTTATTGATAAGTTAGACATGTTTTGATAAGGCGGAAGGCCTAAAATAAGAGAGTGGAGAGGGAGGAACACGGAGCGACATCCGTCTCCTCTGAGCGCTGGCAGGTGACTGTGAGCTCCCGACGGCGGAGGCCCCTCCCAGAGTGAGTGAGGCCCGCTGGGCGAGGTGGAGCATGGACTGGCCCAAAACGGGGGAGTCCACTCTCACAGTATGTAGAGAGCAGAGAGATGTTGGAAGCAAACATATTGTGTGGTTATTTTTGTTGATGTGTTTAAGGGGAAACATTTTTATTGGAGTGTCAATGGGTTGCAGGTTTGTCTTTGGGGAAGAAGTTGCTGAGAACTTCGAAGCCAGCACAGAGGGAGTAGTTGATGAGACTCCAAGGTAGTGGAGCAGAGGACCTCGAGCAGAGAGGAGAAGCAGTGAAGAGGAGTGTCACGTGCTTCTGCAGAGGTGGTGAAGCACCTTTGTTGCTCGAGGGAACTTCATGGTGTAGCAGCCAGAAGAGCTGTGGAGGACCCTAGCAGAAGTGGTGAAGCACCGAAGTGCTCAAGGAAGACTTCATGGTGTAGCAGCCAAGAAGTGCTGGAGAGGATCCTGGTAGTTAAACCCTGAAGAACCTGAAGAGATCAGGGTAGTGAACTTCCAGATGTGGGAGGGAAGTTCTAAATGATTACTTATAGGGAAGTAATCGAGTGTTTGGTTGTCATTAGCGTTCAAGACGCAGTGAGAGGTGGGTGCTTGTTTGCATTCTTATGTCAAGGAGTGTGTTATACTGAAGTTTAGAGTTACAGTCGTAGGCTGGATTACCTAGAGATGTATGTGTTCTAGGACTGATAGAGTGATCGATTGATCATTGTTGTGCATCAAGGAACATTTATACTGAGATATATATGTTATTGCATTCATATGCTGATTTTCCTTGTTCATGTTTTTAGATATATATTCTCTTGCTGATAGTGCAACATTGTATTATAAGATCTGATCTACTTGAGGAGGTTGATAGTATCAGGTGGTGAATCAGGAGATAGGATACCACTTGATAAGCAGAGGATAGAGTTCTGATGGTGTTGGAGTGCAACCTGACTGAAATAGTATAGAGTGTAGGATTCATTATATTATTACATGTATATATGTACTGTGTATGTGCTTTGTCCAGTAAATGAAATCAAATTTGCTGGTATTTGCCCTTGTCATAGTGAGGCTTCCCAGGAAAGAGTAAAGAAAGAGAGAGAGAGAAAAAAAACAAGAACCACCACTGTGGACAGGGTAGGACGGATAACTAGTAAGTCAAAGGGGATTGAGGAGATCATATCCCATAAGGAGAGAGTGGGGAGTCACAGTGGCTCGAGTGGGTGTGTTCACGTGACAACAAGGCTAAGTGTTGGAGCCGCATCCCCTAAACGTGTGACGTTGAGCCCCTCTCCAAGAGCCAGAAGCGCCTAGTGTGATCTCCTAGTGAAGTTTAAGCACTCTACCGAGTTGTGGGTTGGGTTGTCCAGAAAGAAGGATCAACAACACGACAATGCCACCAACCCACACAATACGTTAGTACTCACCTAGTTGTGCTTGCGGGAGTAGAGATCTGGCTCTTTTGTCCAGCCTCTGAATTGTCAATCAACTGGTGTACAGATTCCTGTGCCTAGTGGTCTCTTATCATATCTACATTTGAAATTGTGTATGGAGTCAGCCTCCACCACATCACTGCCTAATGCATTCTACCTGTTAACTATTCTGACACTGAAAAGTTCTTTCTAAGAACTGTACCTCATTTGGGAACTCAGTCTTCACTTGTGTCCCCTTGTTCGCATACCACCCGTGTTAAACAGTTTAGCCTTGTCTACCATGTCAATTCCTCTGAGAATTTTGTAGGTAGTTGTCATTTCTCTCCTTACTCTTCTGTCTTCCAGCGTCGTGAGATGCATTTCATGCAGCCTGTCCTCGTAACTTATGCCTCTTAGTTCTGGGACTTGCCTGGTGGCATACATTTGTACTTTTTCGTGCTTCGTTTTGTGCCTGACAAGATACGGGCTCCATGTTGGGGCCGCATATTCCAGGATTGGTCTTACATATGTGATATACAAGGTTCTGAATGATTCCTTACAAAGGTTCTTGAAGGCCGTTCTGATATTAGCCAACTTTGCATACGCAGCAGATATTATTCTTTTTATGTGAACTTCAGGAGCCAGGCTTTGTGTGATATCCACTCATAGATCTTTCACTCTCCCATTCTTTATCCTATGACTAGCCTCCTGTTTCCACAACCTAGTGTCATTACTTTACATTTCCTCGGGTTGAACTTTAGTAGCTATTTGTTGGACCCTTCATTCAGTTTGTCTAGGTCATCTTGTAGCCTCATACTATCTTCCTCTGTTTTAATCCTCCTCATAATCATTGCATCATTAGAAAACAATGAGAGGAACGATTCTCTACCATCTAGGAGATCATTTACATATATTAGAAACAGTATAGATCCAAGGACTAAACCCTTAGGGACTCCCTTGGTTACGTCTCGCCAATTCAAAACCTCATCGCTCACAGTGACTCACGGTCTTTTGTTGCTTAGGTACTCCCTTATCCAATGGAGTACCTTCCGTTTCACTCCTGCCTGCATTTCTAGCTTTTGCACTTGTCTCTTGTGTGGTACTGTGTCAAAAGCTTTCTTGCAATGCAAAAATATGCAGTCAGCCCACTCCGCTCTTTCTTACCTTTGTGTGTGTGTGTGTGTGTGTGTGTGTGTGTGTGTGTGTGTGTGTGTGTGTGTGTGTGTGTGTGTGTGTGTGTGTGTGTACTCAACTATTTGTACTCACCTATTTGTGCTTGAGGAGGTTGAGCTTTGGTTCTTTTGTCCCGCCTATCAACCGACAATCAACTGGTGTACTGAGCCTACTGGGCTCTATCATATCTACATTTAAAACTGTGTATGGAGTCAGCCTCCACCACATCACTGCTTGATGCATTCCACCTGTTAACTACTCTGACACTGAATAAGTTCTTTCTAACGTCCCTGTGGCTCATTTGGGTACTCACTTTCTGCCTGTGTCCCCTTGGTCGCGTGTGGAATAAGCCAAGTGTTGAATAGTTTATCCTTGTCTACACTCAATTCCCGTTAGGATTTTGTAGGTATGTTACGGCCCTCTCGGGTCGCAACTGGGTTCGTACTCTGATGTCGTTAGAGGAAGTTGTATCCGGGCCCAAGCCAGTAGTGGCTTTCAAGGGATGAGATCCGTGACGCAAGTAAAATAAAAGGGGAAGGGAAAGAAAGGCAAAAACTTAAGATTATAATTACCTTCACCAATAAGTAATATATAAAAGTTACACAGGGGGAGGGGTATTAACACTACACAAGAGAAGTATATACATGGTTGTCTTCTCCTGAAGACGCGGGATCCTCTCGGTGCCGAGTCCTCGGTGCTTTCGTGGTCTCTTGACGAATCCTTCGATCAAGCTGAGTCTACCCCAGACACAGGCCAGCCAAAACACAGTTCCACTGGGGCACCGCCGTGGAGGCCGTCAACCACAAGTCCAGCAGAACAGCTGGCAGGTTCCGGATCAGCAACGCTGGTCAGGCCACTCCACGAGCGATACTAGGGTAGCGCCCTAGTCAGGAGCCTCGTGTGATACCACAAATCACTCTCCTGTCCTCAATACCCCAGTGGTCAATCGTCTCCAGCAGTCGGTCCCGGGTACGACAATCCTTCTACTGCCACTCCACTGGCAGGGTAACACCACAGTGTTCTTCCGGGAGGCGACTCACAGCTGCTGCAGCAAAGCACAAGGTATGGGGACGGCTGCCTTGGGTAGACTGACTCAACTTCCCTTACAGCAGTCCCAGGTCGACTCTGTAAGTAGACACGTCATCAATAACAGGTACACACAAAAGCACCTCACTTACAGGCTCAGACACAAACGCCCGACATATCCACTCCATAGATGGCGTTGTTGTCTGAGCACCACCTCACCAGAGGTCAGCGGCGGCTGTGTTGTGAGCCGAACAGGACTGGAAACTGGCCCTTGTGGCCAGTACACGTCGTCCTCACCAGGTGGCGTCGTCCATTTGGTGGGGGTTTCGGGAGCTGACCCACAGATGGCGCGGTCGTCACTGCTCCGTGCTCGGACGCTGGATTCGGGTCCGTAACACCTCCCCACCAAAAAGAATTTGGTTTGGGTCTCTAAAAAGAGAATCACAAACCAAATTAGTATGGTGACACAACTCCAAATGGACTCACTTATACCGTAAACTGGAACGGCGAGGCTGTCTCGTCCACAGAACTGTCCTACTGGGCAATTCTGGCACAACGGGAACTTGCAGATAGAAGGCAATGACCTGCCTGACGTAATCTTCCACGTCTCCACTGCGATGTCAAGCAGGGGCATCATCTCACCTCTCTCGAGTAAGGATCGGTGTAGACACGATGTGGGGCGACTCGACACTTCCCTGTGTCGTGGCACCGATGATGGCTGGTCACAGACGGTTTTTCTAGTACCGGTCCGGTGGTCCTTCAGGGAGTCGGGCACCTGGAATACAGGGGTCTGATAATTTAGAGTGACAGCGACAGCGGGTAAAACAGTACTTAGGGCATACTCTACTAGGTCCACACCTAGTCCCAACGGGGCTGTTCGTACATTGAAGATGGCATTCGCTCTGCCACTGTCAGGTCGACCAACGTTCCATATAACGCTGCATTGAGGCTCAGCAATCACGCGGGGGGTGTCAACCTGCCGGAAACAGTCACTCATTTTATCATATCTCGTACCTCCTGTATCAACCATCACCTTCCAGGTCCCTTCTTCGACTGCAACACTCACTGTGCACGTCTCCAATCCCTGGGACCTCTTCATGATGTTCAAGGGAGCCATCATCTGCCGGGTCGTCCACTGGTCCTCACTGAGAGCACATACAAGAATACAACAAAACACCGCTAAGAAACATTTGGTTACCTTAGGGACGAGTTTCCTGAGCTTGAAATGTCCATAGCCGGCTACATCCATTAGCCTGGTTTGGACCAAAGAGGGCACTAGACCTTTCGAACACACCTCACATACCTCTGGCGTCTGGGGAATCTCTGGCCGGTTCAATGAACGCCGTACCTTGCCATACCGCAAGTACTCATCTGCCTCCGCTCCAGACTCGTTGGCATCCGTGGGTGCCTGCACACAAGGCCTCTCTTCTAGCTCAGGTACTTCTGCCATCGTAACCTCATGTTTCTTGTCGAGAGAAGAATCAGGAGACACTGTTAGAATACTGTCGATCTGCGGGTGAGAGGACAAATTAAACATGTTTAAATCCGGGTCTGTTTTTACCTGGACATTACCACGGCCCGTCGTTACCTCAGACCTTGCTGTTCTGGCTGACTCGTCCGCGACCTTGGGAAGATTGATGCTCCAATCTGTCACCAAGTCGTTGGCTAGTACCACGTCAATCCCAGCCACAGGGAGGGTATCGACTACTGCCAACGCACATGTGCCGCTGAAGTAAGGCGAGTCGAGATGTACCGGCACTAAGGGGGCGATATACTGCGTCCTAGGAAACCCAACCAGGACAACCTGTTGTCTCCCGTCCACACTTACTCCCTCGGGTAACGAGCTTCTCACGATCAGGGACTGGGCTGCTCCACTATCTCTGAGCACTACTACAGATCTACCAGTATGATCACTCGTTACATACCCGCTCGAAGTGTGAAGGGCGAACAAACTTGATCCTTCTTGCGTCGTCGTCGACTGGCTTCCTGCTGGTGGTGTTACACAGCTCATTAACATCACCTCCCTACGTGGGCCGCTACCTCTTCTGCCTCGGCACATAGCTGCTATATGCCCTTTCTGCCCACAAGTCCAGCACACCACATTCCTCCTCGGACTCCGGTGTTTAGGACTGTTAGGACTCGTCCTTCGAGGGCTACTTGGGGGCGTCTTCTTAGCGCTTCGTGGGACGGGGGTCTCTTCTTCGTCCTGAGGTTTGTCAAACCGGCGTTGGTAATGCCTTGGGACGTACTTAGCAGACGGCCTATGAGTCAGGATGTATTCCTCAGCCATTGTGGCTGCTGCACTCAAGGTCTCTACCTGCTGTTCCTCTAAGTATGTCTTCAAGTCTCCAGACAAACAATCCTTGAAGTCCTCTAGCAGTATGAGCTGCTCGAGGTCTTCTTTTATCTCCACCTTCCGAGAGGCACACCATTCCTGGAAAAGTCGCTCCTTGATGGTGGCGAATTCGGTGAAAGTGTGCTCTGAGGTCTTTTTCAGGTTTCTGAACTTCTGCCTGTACGCCTCAGGTACCAATTGGTACGCCATGAGCACGACCTTCTTCACCTGGTCATAATCGCCAGAGTCGTCAAGGGATAACGTGGAGTAGGCGACTTGGGCCTTCCCAGTCAAGACTGACTGTATCATGATGGCCCAATTCTCCCTTGGCCACTCCAAAGAGGTAGTGACTTTCTCGAAGGCTGCGAAGAACTTTGAAACTTCCTTCTCGTTGAATTTGGGGACCATTTTGATGTTCCTTACCGGATCGAAACTGCTGGCTTCCGTCGTTGGCCTCCGACCACCTAACCGTAATACTTCTAGCTCATGTTGTCTCTCTCTTTCCTCTCTGTCTCGTCGTTCTTGTCTGTCTCGTTCTTCTCTTTCTCTCTCTCGTTCTTCTCTTTCTCTGCTCTTTCTCGTTCTTCTCTTTCTTCTCGTTCTAATTCTAAACGCCTCATCCCTAATTCTTTAACTTGTCTCTCTCTTTCCATTTCTAATTTCTTCCATTCTATCTCACGATTTATCTCTAAGGCGCGCATTTTGACTGTAAGCAAGCTAATATTCAGCTCACCTGCATCACTGTCAATGTCACTGCCTTTCTCTTCCTTTTCAGTGGAAGCAACTTCTTCACTTTCCTTGGTACCTAGTGCCTCACTTTCTTGTTTTTCTTCGGCCTTCAAATGTCAGTGAAACTTGGATAAGATCTCTACACGGGAATCACTGGCACGGATCTTTATTTCTAGGTAGGCACTAACTAGCACTAGTTCCGGTTTGCTCAGATACTTTAATCTGGCAAGACAGTCCTCTCTGTTCAGAAAAGCCTGAACATCGTCCAGATCATCGATGGTAGCTTTTTCTGCCATTGTCACAGATGGAACACTTAACTAGCACTTAACACACCGCTTTCACGTTAGCACTTCACGCACCGAGCACTGTTCTACGTCAATATTGCACTTTATCGCACCAAACACTGCACTTGCCAATATTGCACGTAATTACTTCGGGCACCGCACTACGCAATATCGCACTTAATCACAGCGAACACTTCGCTCTACAATATTGCACTGAATCACTGAGCACCGCACTACACAATATTGCACTTAATCGCTTAATCACAGCGAGCACCGCACTGCACAATATCGCACTTAGTCACTCTGAGCACCGCATAGGATGTATAACGTCCCAATCGTCACACACAGGGGGAATTATATACAGGGATTACGCCACTTCACCACCCCTGTCAAACATACTTAACAAGGGGACAGATCCCGCTGGGAATGCCAATTATGTTACGGCCCTCTCGGGTCGCAACTGGGTTCGTACTCTGATGTCGTTAGAGGAAGTTGTATCCGGCCCCAAGCCAGTAGTGGCTTTCAAGGGATGAGATCCGTGACTCAAGTAAAATAAAAGGGGAAGGGAAAGAAAGGCAAAAACTTAAGATTATAATTACCTTCACCAATAAGTAATATATAAAAGTTACACAGGGGGAGGGGTATTAACACTACACAAGGGAAGTATATACATGGTTGTCTTTTCCTGAAGACGCGGGATCCTCTCGGTGCCGAGTCCTCGGTGCTTTCGTGGTCTCTTGACGAATCCTTCGATCAAGCTGAGTCTACCCCAGACACAGGCCAGCCAAAACACAGTTCCACTGGGGCACCGCCGTGGAGGCCGTCAACCACAAGTCCAGCAGAACAGCTGGCAGGTTCCGGATCAGCAACGCTGGTCAGGCCACTCCACGAGCGATACTAGGGTAGCGCCCTTGTCAGGAGCCTCGTGTGATACCACAAATCACTCTCCTGTCCTCAATACCCCAGTGGTCAATCGTCTCCAGCAGTCGGTCCCGGGTACGACAATCATTCTACTGCCACTCCACTGGCAGGGTAACACCACAGTGTTCTTCCGGGAGGCGACTCACAGCTGCTGCAGCAAAGCACAAGGTATGGGGAAGGCTGCCTTGGGTAGACTGACTCAACTTCCCTTACAGCAGTCCCAGGTCGACTCTGTAAGTAGACACGTCATCAATAACAGGTACACACAAAAGCACCTCACTTACAGGCTCAGACACAAACGCCCGACATATCCACTCCATAGATGGCGTTGTTGTCTGAGCACCACCTCACCAGAGGTCAGCGGCGGCTGTGTTGTGAGCCGAACAGGACTGGAAACTGGCCCTTGTGGCCAGTACACGTCGTCCTCACCAGGTGGCATCGTCCATTTGGTGGGGGTTTCGGGAGCTGACCCACAGATGGCGCGGTCGTCACTGCTCCGTGCTCTGACGCTGGATTCGGGTCCGTAACAAGGTAGTGATCATGTCTCCCCTTACTCTTCTGTCTTCAAGTGTCATAATGAGTATTTCCTGCAGCCTTTCCTCTTAACTCATGCCTCTTATTTCTGGGAATAGTCTAGTGACATACCTCTGAACATTTTCCAGCTTCGTCTTGTGCATGCCAAGGTACGGGCTCCATGCGGGAGCCGCATACTCTAGGATTGGTCCTACATATGTGGTATACAAGATTGTAAATGATTCCAACACAGGTTCTTAAGGTTGTTCTGATGTTAGCCAGCCTAGCTTATGCCGCAGACGTAATTCTTTTAATGTGGGCTTCAGGAGACAGATTTTGTGTGATATCAACTCCTAGATCTTTCTCTCTGTTCGTTTCATGAAGTACTTCATCTCCTATTCTGTATCCTATGTCTGGCCTCCTGTTTCTTCCGCCTAGTTTCATTACTTTGCATTTACTCGGGTTGAACTTTAGCAGCCAAGTGTTGGACCATACATTCAGTCTGTCTAGGTCATCTTGTAGCCTCCTACTATCATCCTCTGTTTCACTCCTCCTCATAATTTTTACGTCATCAGCAAACAGTGAGAGAAACGAGTCTATACCCTCTGGGAGATCATTTGCATATATCAGAACCAGTATAGGTCCAAGGACTGACCCCTGCGGGACTCCACTTGTAACGTCTCGCAATCTGAGATCTCACCTCTCACAGTGACTCGTTGTCTTCTGTTGTTTAGGTACTCCCTTATACAACGAAGTACCTTCCCTTTCACTTCAGCCTGCAACTCCAGCTTTTTCACTAGCCTCTTGTGTGATACTGTGTCAAAGGCTTTCTGACAATCCAAAAATATGCAGTCTGCCCACCCTTCTCTTTCTTGCCTGATTTTTGTTGCCTGGTCATAGAATTCAATTAACCCTGTCAGACAGGACTTGCCGTCCCTAAGCCCATGTTGATGATGTGTTACAAAGTTCTTTCGCTCCAGATGTTCCACTAGTTTTCTCGCACTATCTTCTCCATCAGCTTGGATGGTATGCAGGTTAGGGACACTGTCCTGTAGTTCAGTGCCTCCTGTCCCTCGCCTTTCTTGTATTTCGGGACTACGTTAGCTGCTTTTCAAATTTCTAGCAGTTCCCCCTGTTGCCAGTGATTTGTTATACACTATGGAGAGTGGCAGGCACGGTGCTTCTGCTCCTTCCTTTAGTATCCAAGGGGAGATTCCATCTGGGCCTATAGCCTTTGTCACATCCAACTCTAGTAAAAGGTTCCTTATTTCCCCACTGGTAATCTCAAATTCTTCTAGTGGTCCCTGGTTAACTATTCCCCTTCTTATCTCTGGAATTTCTCCTTGCTCTAAGGTGAAGACCTCCTGGAATCTCTTATTCAGTTTCTCACACACTTCCTTGTCATTCGCAGTGAATCCTTCTGCCCCTATCCGTAATTTCATTACCTGTTCCTTTAGTGTTGTTTTTTCTCCTGATGTGGCTGTTCAACAATTTAGGTTGAGTCTTTGCCTTTCTTGCGATGTCATTTTTGTACTGTCTTTCAGTCTCTCTTCTCATCCTGACATATTCATTCCTGGCACTCTGGTATCGTTCTCTGCTCTCAAGTGTATTGGTATTCATATAGTTTCTCCACGCCCTTTAACTTTGCTGCTTAGTTTGCCTACATCTCTGACTAAACCATGGGTTTCTCATCTTCATTTCATTGTTTTCCTTTTGGACTGGGACAAACTTGTTTCCTGTTTCCTTGAACTTCTGCGTGATGTAGTCCATCATATTTTGGGCCGTCTTTCCCCTGAGCTCTGTTTCCCATGTTATATCGGTTAGGATTTTTCTTATCTCCTTGTAGTTTCCCTTTCGGAATGCCAGCCTTTTCTTTTCAGTACCCATCCTCGAGTTCAATAACCCTTCTTCAATCAGATACTCAAACACCAGTGCACTGTGGTAGCTCATTTCTAATGGGACCTCGAAACCGATTTATCTTATGTCGGAGTCGTTCAGAGTGAACATTAGGTCGAGTCTTGCTGGTTCAACATTTCCTCTCATCCTTGTGGGTTCCCTGACATGCTGGCTTAGCAAGTTTCTTGTCGTCACCTCCATTAGTTCTGCTCTCCATGTATCCTCTCCTCCATGCGGTTCCTTGTTCTCACAATCTTTCCTTCCATGATTGAAGTTCCCCATGATGAGCAGATGGGATCTATTTCTACAGGCAGCAGAGGCTTCCCTCTCAATTATAGAGTTAACTGCCATGTTGTTGTTGTCATACTCTTGCCTTGGTCTTCTGTCATTTGGTGGAGAGTTATATATCACTGCTCTACTACTTTTGGCCCTCTTATTGTCATGGTGCCTGTTATGTAGTCTCTGAATCCCTCGCAGCCCGGGATGACCATCTCCTTGATACTCCATTCCTTTCTCTTTAGTAGGGTCACTCCACCTCCTCCCCTTCTTTCCCTATGTTTCCCTATTACAGTGTAGTTCTGGGGAAACTATGCATTCATTATGATTCCTGAGAATTTTGTTTCTGTGAGTCCGATTACATCTGGTTCACTTCTTGTGCTCTTTCCCTTAGTTCACTTGCCTTGCTTGTGATCCCATCTATGTTCGAGTACATCACCCTGAAACTGACTCTCTTCTGTCCTTCCTCAGTTTCTGTTGACTTCCCTGAAGCAGGGAAACAGGGAGGGACCGTGATGGGAGGGCCTATGAAGGGACACCTGGGTGATCTGGGGTGTGCGGGGGCTGGGCAGATCTGGTACTGAGAGGGTGGTGTAGGAGGGAGGGCTTTGGGGGGGAGGGAGAAATAAGACTTGGGGGTGGGGAAGCGGGGGAGGCTTGGGGGGAGGGTGAGAGGGGGAGGCTTTGGGGAGTGTGGGAGAAGGGGAGTCTTGGAGGGGTTATGGGAGGAGGGAGGGCTTGGAGGGATGGGGGGGGGGAATGGGCAATGTACTGGGTGTGTGTGTGTGTGTGTCAGTTATTTAAATGTCTTTGTTTTAAAGTGTATTCCAGTTAACATATTTGTACGTGCCTGGGTGTTTAGTGCGTTTGTGTGTGTAACGGTGGGAATTCGAGACAAGTATAAACGTATCGATATATGAACACACTTGAGTGCTCCTGTATATAGGTTTAAGAGCTTATGAATTGTGCATTGAATGTAAACGTTTGCATGTCTGATGGAGTGCATGTAATTCAACCAAGCCAAGAGCATTACGAACTTCACCAAGGTCCTGTTGCACTCGCTTTGGCTTTAAATTTATAATTTCTTCTGATAGAGACATCAGACAGGCGGAACTGGATCCGATACGTTAACCAGAAAGGCTTCAGTTTTCACGACTGATCTTGGGGCCAGTCCTTCGGATAGTCAGTCTCTGACAGAGTACTCAATTCAGTCGTATACATGGACAGTACAAGCGGATGCAAGACTTTCCTATACAAGTGCGTAGGCGATAAAAATGATGACGTAAATGGCAGTTTAATGGTTATCAAAATGCGAAAATACATTTTTGTCAAGATGAGAAAAGCAATTTTTGTCAAGATGAGAAAAAACATTTTTGTCAAGATAAGAAAAACCATGCCCACCATTTTTCTCAAGTTCTGTGCTTCGAATTAACATTATCCCTGTACAAGATAAATTAGAATGAAATATATTTCATATTTTGTTTCAGTTTTCTTTCTCTTTTCGACCCTCTTTGCTTACTCTATGGAAAGAAAATATTTTCTCCCATTTTATGCAAGTTTCACGAAGTATGGTGAGAGGTCCGCTCTGGTTCCTTCATCCCTACAGCCGCTGGGAACTGAGTCACGTGTCAATAATGTGCAAGCTGGCGTTGCCTGCAGGAAGCAGCAAGTCACAAATTAGACGTGCTGGAAATCCAATTTGTGTATGGTCAGTAAAAGATGGAATGGATAATGGACTTTCTTGCAACGCCAGGAGCGACTCTTTTGATGTATGTAGTTGTGGGTTAAATACAATATTTTGTATAATTATTCTAAGTAAAAAATACATAACAATAATAATAAATTTTATGTATTTATTATTATTATTATTATTATAATTATTATTATCATTATTATTATTGTAATATTATTATTTGGAAACTTTGCAAAACCCTCGTGCATGAATGAAGGCGAAGAAAGGACTCATTACATATGTACAAATATTATTAAATTAAAGTAAATTTTCGGAAGTACCAACATGCTTTATCATGGTACTGTAAACAACGTTCACTGTTTACAGCTCCTTGATAAAGGATGTAAGTTGATACGAAAACTCGGATTAATAAAACATTTACACATGTGTGGTTAATTCTTCATTATTATTATTATTATTATTATTATTATTATTATTATTATTATTATTATTATTATTATTATTATTTTGAAAGTGAAGGAAAGATCCAATTATGTTTAAGTGCAATAATAAAAGTTAATTTAATTAAATATGTTGGTTTTTAATACACCTACACATACATTAGGTCTTTCCTTCACCTTCATTCAAACACTTCGGCATTGTAGTAAGTTTCTCCATTATTATTATTATTATTATTTGTATTATTGTTATTATTATTATTACCATTATTATTATTATTAGCATTATTATTATATTATTATTATTATTTTCTTTCTTTACACGTTATTAGTTTCTTTTATTACGTTTGAAGGGTAAGACTGTACTACTCTACAGTTATCTGGAGAAATGCAGGTATTATATACTTTATTGAATTTCATTCTATCTCCAGACACACATTAACAAGGTTTTGAGCTGTTGAAGTGATATTGCCTGGGCCTGAACCTGTTACCAAAAGATTTTCCGTTTCTTTGCGTATTTCGAGTGGTAAGAGAGGCGAAATTGCGGTCTTCGTGCGAAGGATACATCTATCTGAAAGTTATATTCGCCTCCTTGTTTGTTTGCTGGTTCCTGTGGGAGGGACCTGAAGCGAAGCTAAACGGCGGGTATGGAATTTCATAATTGTATTGAATACCCACAGACCTGCGACATCTTTTCTATTTTAAAAAGACTGTAGGTAAGGTATTGGGTCTTATACACTACCTTTGCCACTAACAACTTAAGACTGATAACTGGTACTACAAATAATTGGTTTGTACTCCTTGATAGATTTGATTTTGGAGCTGTAGAATATATATGTGATGTAAATAGGGACAAAGGGCAGTGAACCAACAGTTAATAGGGGACAATGGGTTTCTCCCAGAAGCATGTACAATTTCCAATAGTAGGTAGACTAACCCCAGTAGTACACACAAATAGACATACTCTTCACTGCCCAACGTAGGAGTTCCCTTCAAAAGACTCAAAAGACAGTGCTTAGATCATACCGGGAGCAATTAGCACTGCCTTGTAGTGAGTCTTCCACCTCAGAAGCACATTTGGAATCTTTCAGAGATGTGAAGATTTGGTTCGAAGCTCTTACCAAAGCTCCTTTGGAAATGTTCATAATAAACACTAATATAACAAACGACATCAGTGAAGGTGAAAGACTCAGACACACTACAATGATGTGAGAAAGTGACTCTCTGAGTCATTCCTAACATCTTGGAATCTCTCTGAAGTGTTTCCATGAACATGTGATTATATTTGTGTAACCTGTGTCTGTGTCTATAAATGAATCAAACAAAGCCTTGAAAACTAAACTAAAATTATTATTTAACACCTTAAATACCGCTGCGATCGTTGTCGTAAACCACTCGACAGTGGTGTTCTATGAATCCGTCCAGCTGTTTACTGTAAAACTCCCGGATGGTAATCGTACTGAACTAGTGTTTAACTTTCAGTGTTAAAGTCATAAGCAGTCACGCGCGAATCTCTTTCGAGCGCGCTAATGGCCTTTAAGTCATAAAGTTTCCCTCCCGTGTAAAGAGGATTTATTAGCTGGAAACACATTGTTTATTGCACTTGTTTTCTAAAATTATAAAATGGTAGTAATGTGTTGACCAAACCACACACTAGAAAGTGAAGGGACGACGACGTTTCGGCCCGTCCTGGACCATTCTCATTACACCAAACATCTTCCCACATGTCTACTTCCCATCAAACATCCTCCCTATCTTCCACCTGTTCAACCCTCAACTGCTCCTTCCCGCACCCTCACTTTATACCCGAACAACCCTTCCCCACCCATGTTGGTCTACAGACATTCCTCGTCTCCTCCCTCCCTGCCCACACATGGCCATATCCTGGCTCTTCCCTCCCTACCCACGCATGCTCTTCGCCCATTTCCTCTCTTTTCCTCCCATTTCACCCATTTCCTCTTGCCCACATCCTCCTCTGTCCAATCAATATAACCAAAAGGTTGTGCCCATAATGTAAATCTGTTATATGAACATGTATTTTGAATATCAATTTCAGAATTTGTTATTCGAAATGTTTATGAAATCTATGGACTCTGGGCTGAATATTTCACATCAAAAAACTTCATGGAGGAGGGTCATTGGCGTTGTGGCCTTCTTCAGGGGGGGTTGCTAAAGCTACCAAGTCTCCTATCACACCATTACTTCTGCAAAGTTTAGTGAGTCTAGCCTGAAGCATCTGACCTCAAACACACATACAAGCCGACAAACATCTCCCTTTTTAGGTGTAGAGATTATAAATAGCTGAGATGTGTATGCAAATAATTAAAAATACCATGCTCTCTTATTTTTTAACACAGGAAATGTTCTGTGCGACTTGCCATGGGCGAGTTTGTGATCAGCTCACATACGTATATGTGAGTGGAGACGCACCATTCCCTCAATCGTCGGGAAAATATAGCAGACATCGTGACCGCAAACTTGCACAGAGCCACAGTTCCCGTCTCCAAGTTTGGCCATTACGGCTGTGATTGGGTCGTTGTTTGAGAGTATATCCTTTATTGAGGCCATTGGTCCAGCTGGCCGCGGGCTGTGTCCCGCACACTAACCAAGCACAACAACAGTGATCAGTGATGTTAGAACCTGCGGAGAAGCTACAATTGTACATTTGATCGATGGAATACAGCTATAACGGTGCGGTGTTACTGGGAAGGTACGATGAAGCACTGTGGTGTTGTAATGGTGTTAGGCCGTGATGCTGACATTATTATTACAGCAACACTAGGATATGATAATGGTGCATCACATAAACTCTGAGATATTCCAACATGTCAGGGGTATTCATTAATATTATTAGTATGACATAAAGAGCACACTCAAACATAACAACAGAACCAATTGTGTTTCGGTCCCTTTTGATAAGTGTCCAGCAAGGAATAAAGTCTCATCATGTTCCTTTACATCTGTCATTTTAGATGATTGCCTATTTTCAACAGAGTTACTGTTACTTTTGACCTTCATGAGTATTTATGTGCTTCACTCAAAGGCTGATAACGATAATGCGACTTCAGACTCTTTGCAGTCACTTCTCTGCAACATTTGTAGCTGGTACATTGATGAACACAAACTTTTATATAATTTTATCTTTTATCAATATTGCTTACAACGCTTCCGGCGAAATGAGAGACTTTTGTCTACTAATTTGTAATTGACAATAAAAAATATAGCAGATGATAAATTTGTATTTTTTTGAATTAAAAATATCAAGTACTGGAAAATCATATTAATCATAAAACTAAATAAATTTATCTAAAGTACATTGTAAAATATCTTCTTCATCTATCAGTCAATACCGTATCACACTGTACCTGAGCCTGAAGGAGAGCAACCACACACACACGCGCGTCGAACCAGGTTTACACACAACAGATCTACCATTACCTTGGCCGATGCACTGACTAATGAAACATAGCTCAGTGTTGTTCATACAGTATACGTCAGAGTTCAGTGTTGTTCATACAGTATACGTCAGAGTTCAGTGTTGTTCATACAGTATACGTCAGAGTTCAGTGTTGTTCATACAGTATACGTCAGAGTTCAGTGTTGTTCATACAGTATACGTCAGAGTTCAGTGTTGTTCATACAGTATACAACTGTGTTAGTGTTCAGTGTTGTTCAAACAGTATACAACAGGATATATGTACCAGGAGGCCAGCACCTCCATGATTCGTCCCTGTGACATGTAACAATATCATACTGTCATGTCAACGCTTGACGAATAAACACGTCAGCCAGCAATAGACACTGGTCAAAGGAACCAGGCAAAATATAGCCCAATACGAAATAATGGTATTTGCTTTATCTCCAATACCAGTGATTAATTTTTACCGCTTGTTACGTATGCGACAGTGATTGGTCCATATCGTGTGTAAATCACGTCGTGTCACTTACATCTAATTGGCAATTATTTAGCACAGCGAAATTTGACAAGGAATTAGTTTTATGGAATATTTCTCAGTGAGCGGCGATAGCGAGACAGGCAAACAACCAGGTAGACATAAATAAAAGTACGGGGATAGATTTATTTAACAACTATGAACATTTTTACTATTCACTTCAACTGTGCCGAGGTAAACCAAGTACCACTTCCAGTAATTGTATAATAAATCACATCTTGTTTAGTTAATTTATTATGCACCCCATACCCATCTTGTGGGCGGTAGTGGAAAGGGTTACAGAGGCACATAATGGGCTCAGGGACTGAACCCCCAATTCATTTAACTACGCAAGTTACAATCTTGATAAGCTAGTTACAAAATTCAATACATATCGTCACATCAACTATGGGCTTTAGACCGACCATAAGTACAGTTCCTAACTTAAGTAACTTACATATGTGGAGAGCTAGTGTCACAATCGATATGTTTGTCCTGCACACCACCCTCCCCCCCCCCCATCCAGTGGGCGGCTGTGGATAGGTTATAATCACTTAGTTACTACCTACAGTTAGCCAACTGGGGTTATTTGGCAAAGACTTCCGTTAACAGATTTTAATTTAAATATTTTCACATCTCTTGAACATTGGTTATAAAATTGTCTCTGAATTCACGTATCTTTCCGCACTCCGTCACATAGTGACGGAGGGTGTGCGAATAATTTTGTTGACACAGTTTTCATTTGGGAAGATCTACATCAGCAGATAATGAAAATTCACAGAGATACTTATAGCCGAGTCTAGGCCGAGCAGTAGTAACCTCTAGGACTCTGCTGATTTTATTTGAGGATCCATAGATGGATGGCTCTTCTTGCATTATTGTATGATGGATTAAAATACTGTTGTCGATTTCACTTTCCTCAGATCTATAAGATTTTGTTGAAGTTCTTGGTATACTATTGCTTTCAGACTGCTTATTAACAGTCAAAGGTTATACTCAATTTCTCCTTTAAAGGCAGATTCTCATCAGCTCTATCATGCATTCGGAGGCCAACATGAGATGGAGTCCACATGAAATGGATTCTATTACCATCATTATTAATTTTGTTGTATTTGTGTCTAGCTTCAGACATTAGAATGTTACAGTTATGTCTTAAAGAGTTGAGTCCAGTTAAGGTTGACAAAGTGTCACTTACAATTAATGTATCAAGTTTGGAGACTTGTACACATTTCAGTGCAAGGAGCAAGGCAAATACTTCTGTCTGACGGGTAGAGGCCCATTTGTTTATACAGACTCCCCATTCAAAATATAAGCTATTGCCCATTGTCAGGGCAACTGCACTTCCAGATGCACCCGTGAGGCGGTGTAGGGAACCATCAGGGTATATGGCCAAACAGAATATTATATACCATATATAATACCGGTAATAATACAGATTTTCATATATGATTTATTATGCATTACTTCGTAAAGAGTGTATTAAACAGGCATACAATCTGCACTTTATTTTTTACTCAATTTATCTTTGTTTACTGTCCAGGATGTGATGGTCACTGAGCCTCCGAGTGACCGTCAAGAGTGTGTTAAACGCATAATTCAGTACTTACGACCATTTGGTTAAACGTCAAATTAAATGTCACTGCTCATTTTGTGTATGAACGATGGATATGCATTTTCAAACAGGATGAATTTTTATTAATTTTCTCTGTCATATCACAATTAAATCAATTGCCTCTCAACTAGACTTTGATGTTATTGACGTTATATATAATGAGTTTTCTAATAAACTGATATATTTATCACACACAAATACACATACACGCACGCACACGCACATGGTGCCTTGCTGCTGAGTGGACAGTGCTCTAGAGTCGTAGTCCTAAGGACCCGGGTCCGATCCCAGGTAGAGGCAGAAACAATTGGGCTGAGTTTCTTTTACTCTGAAGCTCCTATTCACCTAGCAGTAAATATTAGACATCTGCTACGGGCTGCTTCCTAGAGATATGTCAACTCACCTAATTGTACTCACCTAATTGTGCTTGCAGGGGTTGAGATTTGGCTCTCTGGCCGCCTCTCAACTGTCTATCAACTGGTGTACAGATTCCTGAGCCTACTGGGCTCTATCATATCTACATTTGAAACTGTGTATGGAGTCAGCCGCCACCACATCACTTCCTAGTGCATTCCATTTGTTAACTACTCAGACGCTGAAAAAATTCTTTCTAACGTCTCTGTGACTCATCTGGGTTCTAAGTTTCCACCTGTGTCCCCTTGTTCGTGTCCCACCCGTTCTGGAGTTTGTCTTTGTCTACCCTGTCAATTCCTCTGAGAAATTTTGTAGGTGGTTATCATGTATCCCCTTACTCTTCTGTTTTCCAGGGATGTGAGGTTCAGCTCCTTTAGCCTTTCCTTTTAGCTCATTCCTCTCAGTTTCGGGACGAGCCTGGTGGCATACCGCTGAATCTTCTCTAACTTTGTCTTGTGGTTAACTAGGTATAAACTCCAGGCTGGAGCTGCATACTCCAGGATTGGTCTTACATGAGTGGTATACAGGGTCCTGAACGATTCCTTACACAAGTTTCTAAAGACAATTCTTATGATGGCCAGTCTAGCATACGCCGCTGATGATATTATTTTGATGTGGGCCTCTGGGGACAGGTTTGGTGTGATATCAACCCCCAGATCTTTCTCTCTATTTGACTCTTGCAGGATTTCACCTCCCAGATGATACTTTGTGTTCAGCCTCCTGTTCCCTTCGCCTAATTTCCTTACCGTACACTTTCCTGAGTTGAACTTTAACAGCAATTTTCTAGACCATTCCTCCAGTTTGTCCAGGTAATCCTGTAGTCTCTGTCTATCTTCATGCGTCTTGATTCTTCTCATAATTTTGGCATCATCAGCAAACATTGAGAGGAATGAGTCTATACCCACCGGAAGATCGATAACATATATTAGAAAAAGGATGGATCTAAGTACTGAGCCCTGTGGGACTCCGCTGGTGGCATCTCGCCAATCTGATGTCTCCCCCTTCACCGTTACTTGCTGTTTCCTGTTGCGTAAATACTCCCTTATCCACTGGAGCACCTTCCCTTTTACTCCTGCCTGTTGTTCCAACTTTTTTAATAGCCTTTTATGGGATATTGTGTCAAAGACTTTCTGGCAGTCCAGGAAAATGCAGTCGGCCCACCCTTCTCTTTCCTGCCTAATTTTTGTTGCCTGGTCATAGAATTCTATTAAACCTGTGAGGCACGATTTAACATCCCTGAACACATGATGGTGGTGCATTACAAAGTTATTTCCCTCCAGATGCTCTACGAGCCTTTTCCTCAAGATCTTCTCTATCACCTTGCATGTTATACAAGTTAGGTAAACTGCTCTGTAGTTCAGTGCCTCTTGCCTGTCGCCCTTCTTGTATATTGGGACTACGTTAGCTGTCTTCCAACTTTCTGGTAAGTCTCCTGTTTCCAGTGACCTGTTATACACCATAGAGAGTAGCACACTTAGTGCTTCTGCACCTTCCTTTAGTATTCCTTTAGTTTAGTATTAGGTGAGATTCTGTCAGGCCCAACACACTTTGTCACGTCCAGCTCCAGCAGACACCTTTTGACCTCATCACTCGTGAGGCCAAATTCCTCCAAGGTTGCTTGGTTTGCCTCCTCCTTATTTACTGCAGGGGCTTCTCCTTGTTCTATTGTGAAGACCTTCTGGAATCTCTTGTTGAATTCTTCACACACCTCTTTGTCATTCTCTGTGTATTTGTTCTCCGCTTTTCTCAGTTTCATCACTTGTTCCTTCACTGCTGTTTTCTTCCTGCAGTATGTGTGTGTGTGTGTGTGTGTGTGTGTGTGTGTTAGAGAGAAATATGAAGTAAATAATAGAAGAAAAATAGATTGGTTAGAAAAGCAGGGTCCAAGAGCTAATACCTCGATTCTGCACACACAAATAGAAAATACACAAAATAATGTTTTCCCTTTACTTTCATCTTCTACAAGAAAGTCGTTAGTGCAAAGTTAGGATAATTTATAAGTGACTGGGAAGGTAATTTCAGGATAAAGCGCTAGGCTAGTGTGACTATATAGCACTTGGAAGGAGAGGAAGATCAAACAATAATAAGGGATATCGAGAGTCAGTGTCAGAAGGTGCCCACTTTGACTATATATAGTAGTAGGCTTCCGTCAGTCTCGGGAGACTATGGAGTTGCGCCCTGGTTGTCAGTCCTGGTTCAGCGTCTGGTGTGGCTGTTCAGCCCAATCCGAGGATGGAAGTCCATCCCACATTGAGCACAAGCAAAGAGACTTCCGTGATGGTTCGACGCTGTGAGGCGAGGCTGGAGTGTCCTCTACAGGACGCAAAGCCTGGGTAGGTCGATATGGAGGAGAAGCTGTTACCCATGCAGCAGGCCCCCCTCTCTCTACGTTGCTAAAATTGTCCAATGGAAAGGCAAACGTCAATATGCATGGTTCTAGTTCCGTCGCAGGAGCTGCCAAAACGAGGTTGAAGTCAACAACGAACCGCCTTAGAGGCTCCAGCCCCGGATTTTTCCTCGAGGTTGACTCCTGGAGCCTTTCCCAAAAGTGGGTTTATGGCCGGGAGGCTGCGGAGGTTTTAGGTCAGGGGTTTTCCTTCTCCTAGATGAGCTGCCTTCCCAGGCTGTCGAGTGCCATGTACCCGGAACAGCTTTTTTTTTTTTTTTTTTTTTTTTTTTTTTTTTTTTTTTTGAGATATATACAAGAGTTGTTACATTCTTGTACAGCCACTAGTACGCGTAGCGTTTCGGGCAAGACCTTAATCCTATGGTCCCTGGAATACGATCCCCTGCCGCGAAGAATCGTTTTTTCATCCAAGTACACATTTTACTGTTGCGTTAAACAGAGGCTACAGTTAAGGAATTGCGCCCAGTAAATCCTCCCCGGCCAGGATACGAACCCATGACATAGCGCTCGCGGAACGCCAGGCGAGTGTCTTACCACTACACCACGGAGACTGTTAGTTTTAAGGGAGTTTTAAGGCACCAGAGGCACGCCCTCACCCCTTCTCCTGTCATTAAAAGCAGTTCCACCAGACTTTGATACTAACTACCTGTGCAGGCCAGGAGTTGGACTTCGTTGTCGGGTGATGTATATATATATTATACTAGCTGTACCCGGCCACGCGTTGCTGAGCCATAACAACCCTCCCCTGTACCCCCGGCCTCCCCACCATTCCCCCCTCCCCTATCCCCTCGTCCTCCCCCACCATCCCCCACTCACACGTCCCCTCGTCCTCCCAACTACTTCCCCCTCCCCCATCTCCTCGTACTCACCACCATCCCCCACTCTCCCGTCTCCTCGTCCTCCCCACCATTCCCCACTCCCTCGTTCGATGCGTTCCCAAATAATCTGATGTTCCTGTCACTGAAAAATAAGAAGAACAGTTAAAAAAGTAAGAGGAAAAACAATGAAAAAATAAGCTATAGTCACAAAATGAATGGTAAGGAAAACAACACAGCTCAATTCCAATGCAATGTCACACAAAATAATTCAATCAAAATAAAAATAAATCGAAATCTATGAAAATTCCATTTATCAATGCAATCGGAAACATTGAAATGGAATCGTAACATATTTAGTATAGTACATGTTGCTTTTATGGGCAATAAATGACTCTGTTTTTCCAAAAAAAAAAAAATGTTTTTACCTGTCACAGGTGTGACATGTATATATAAAGGTATATAGTAGGTATATACAAACACGAGTGTATTGAAATGCAACGTTGTGTCAAAATTTCAAAGTAACCGGAAAAGAGGTTTCGGAGATTTCCCTATCATGAAAAACACTGTTTTTCCAAAAAAAGCATGTTTTAATTTGTCACAGACGTGACATCTATATAGTTGGTATATAAAAACACGCTTGTTTGCCAGCGTGTTTTCAACCTTTTTGGGCCCTTTGTCAATAGCAGAATGATGGCCACGAGAGCAACAAAGATATTATATATGCCAGCCCGCGAAAAATGAAGAGCAAGGATGGATAGGCGGCGAGTGGATAAAAAGAAGCTTGTGTCCCCTAGGTAAACACTCTGATGCTTGCATGAAACAAGAAATAAAGGTAGGGAAGGGAGTTATCAGGAGAGAACCCCAAGCAATTACGAGAATTTAGCCTTATCCTGATCCAGGGAAGGGATCAGGATAAGGAACTTGGATGGGACGGGGGAGGGGGGGGGGGGAAGGAATGGTGCCCAACCACTTAGACAGTTGGGGGATTGAACACCGACCTGCATGAAGCGAGACCGTCGCTCTATCGTCCAGCCCAAGTGGGCCAACCACTTGGGCTGGACGATAAAACAAACTCCAGTAACAGGCGATGCTCATATATACGTTCCCTTTAATGACATGATCAAGACAACTATAGTGGGGGAAAATTAGACTCGATTACTGTGTAATCCTTTCGCATATTTCCACCCATCTCAGGTTTCCTCCTTTCTCAAGGACTGGGTAATTAGCAGACACACAAGCGGTCCAGGTAAGTATTTTTACTTAACAGGAAAAGTAAAAAAAAATCCGGGCTGAGAAATTATATAAACCTATTGAGCTTATGCAGCACAACCAAATGGGTGAGAAGGCTTTGCTAGCTTAAACATTTGTGCAATATTGGCATTAAAAATGGAATCTAGTCAAAACAGAACAAAAGCCCAAGTGTAAGATATTTGGACAATGACTGATTATAGCAGACTCAACCAGATTTAATTTAAGAAAACCACTGCAATGGGCGATGCTTTTTCATGCGCTCCGATCAACTTGGGTGGGACGGTAGAACAATCGTCTCATTTCATGCAGGTCAGCGTTCATTCCCCGACATCCAAGTGATAAGGCACCATTCCTTTTCCCCTGTCCTATCCCAAATTATTTTTCTGATCCCTTCCAAGTGTTGTATTGTGGTAATGGATTGGTGTTTTTCCTGAGCGTTCTCTTCCCTTCCAGTCCATGACATGATCAGGAAGGCTAACACGGAGAAACATTGCACTACATTGTTGTACAGTCCTTATTACATATTATGTTGAGATATATGTGTATCAAGCTTTTGCTCATCAGTCCTATGTGTAAATTTAGAGTTCTTCCATGCGATTGAATGCATGCTCCCTGCTGCAGTTGTGGACGCGGTTTCAGTTAAAATGGATTTTTCTTTCTTATTAATTTGGCAAATAAATTAGATTTTTTAAATTTTGAGAACCTACAAAGTTTAGCAAGCTATTCTGAATATGGTTACTCAAGTGAGCCTTTCAGGCCAGACACATCCTAAGGCTTGTGATCATAAAATGTACACTTTGCTTTCGCATCAAAGCCTCCAAAACTACTTTTGATATTACAACTTTGTCCCAATTTCATAAATATTATTCGGATCTTCGTCAATAAATTCCGGTCTACAAACTCTCAACGCCCTAAAAAACTCGATCACCAAATATTTCACTTTAATGTGAGGGTTATATTGGTATTTTATAAATCGATAAACACCTCCAATATTTATTGGGAATTTAATAGTTTAATTGGGAATCGAATAAATGTACATTCATCATAGCCATCTTTCCAAGAGGAACTTTATATAACCAGTGACGGAGCCATCGTTCAAGAACTCGATTTTAAATTCGAATTCCACCTGCAGTATTTCCCACTTAAATTTTCTTGGTTATCTGTGCTTGAAATTCTGAAGTTTCTGATATGCCTTAGATGGAAATTGTTAAGTTTCTGATATGCCTCATGGGGAATTTTTTAAGTTTCTGATATGCCTTAGAAGGAAATTTTTAAGTTTCTGATATGCTTTAAACCATTTCAGCGATTAGGGAGTTTTGCTACTGCTGGGGAGCGAGTTGCCATTAGATGTGGCAAGGTTGTAGCAGACGTCTCCTTGATTGTTTGTACTTGGATTCCAGCAGATATCATTTTAAATTAATAAGAGTGGTATAATTGACTGTTGATGAAACCTGCCCGTTACTTTCCCTTGGAGAAAAGTGGGAACCTTTGCGATTTGCAGTGTTGGTGGTTTAAAAGGGAATACTTCCACTATAATGAGGTAACAGTTCTTGTTACTTCCGTTATGATGAGGTAACTGTTCGTGTTACAATCTCCTCATAACGCTTTTCCGGTGATGTTTATTGGTCCTTCTTCGCGTGTGAGGCCGTCCACCTGTACCCCGACCACCTCATCCCCCATGAGAGGGTTACACTGTACATTATCCTATTGAGTGGGGTCACGATAACTTGGAACATGGCTGGTTGGCCGAGTTTGGTGGGTGGATCAGCCGGGTGTGATGGGGTTGGCTAGGCCAGCAGTAGCAGGGTGGGAGGTGAGCCTGGGCTAGGCCAGCAGTAGCAGGGTGGGAGGTGAGCCTGGGCTAGGCCAGCAGGAGCAGGGTGGGAGGTGGATGGTTAGCCTGGGCAGCTAGCAGCACACTCCTGCTCCCACGTTGGCACTTCTACAAAATGTTTGACACACAGCATCGAGGGTGCTAAGGCTAATTAAACAAAAATAACTTATGTTCTCCTATTCACGGGGTACACATGAGGGAATTCCTGTGAGAGAAATTTGGGGGTGGGGAGAATGGGAGACGTAGGGACAGACATAGAATAGGTATATAGGGGGAGACAAGGAGAGTGTTTATGAGATTGTGAGAAGGAGAGTTGTCTGTAGTGGGTGCCGTAGGGTGAATGTGGGATTAAACACGGAGGGTGTACAAGGGGTGACCGGGAGAGTGAAGTTTAATAGGGGCAGAGATATATGTGGGCGGGTATGTGGTCTGGGTAAGGGGTGTGTGTGGGGGGAGGGGAGACAGGGTAAGGGCGTGTGTGGGCAGGGACGGACGAGACGAGGGATTGGCATGTGCGTTGGGAATGAAGACTCGTGGAAAAGGTGTATGTATGCTGGGAAAGAGGAGAGTGGGAAAGAGTGTGTCTGCAGGAAGAACACTCAAGTGTGTGTGCTTGAACATGTGGCCACACATCAAGAGAGTTTGGGCTTGGATAAGGGGGAAGGGTTATGAGGGAACTTGTGGAGAGCGGCTGGGTGGGAAATGTGTGAGGAGGACTGTAGTGGGAAGATGTTTACAGTGTTGAAGACGGTGTGTATTGAAGAGTGTTTGAGCAAATAAGGGAGACCGAGGTTGTGTGAGGGATAAGGGACAAGAAGGGTGCTTTGCTCTAGGGCAACCCAGATCCCATCAATTATCCTTGACACAACGACACAGAAAATTAGACATTGACGAGATTCAACATATCAAACACACACAACGCGATCAACAGAAAGTTGACAGTTACATTCTACTGTCTTCTTGATCAAGGCAGAATATCCGACGTAAGTGTTGAAAACACTCCTCTTGTACCTGTCTGGGCAGTCACTGTTGGCATTAAGGCACATTCCTATGTTTATTTCCTTAGTGTAGACTGCAGCGTGGAAGCCACCGTTCCTTTGCGTTAACAATTTACTATAAAAACAAGAAAACAGTCAACAAACCCATGAAGAACTCTCCAGACACCAAACAGAACGTCTTGAAAGAAACCGACGTCGTCTATGCCTTCACATGCCCGCTTGGGGTCTGTCAGCCTAAAAGATCTCAGTATATGGGTTCGATTCACTTCTGCGGTGTGAGTTTTCAGTGGCATATATGCCTGGAGATCGTTCAGGCTTGTTTGCATTTATGTTTTTCACGTGTGCCCCAAAGAATGAGGTGATTTGATTAAATACCATGCCCAAGATTACCATCAGAGTGCCGGTGGGAGGATGGGGAATTAACCTCGGCTACCATCCTGTTCTGTCCGGTCGTGTTGGTCGAGTGGTTAAGGTATCCTGTACGCCAGATGCAGAGTGCTCCTGGCAGTATGGGTTCGAGGTTCTTCTGGGGTATGAGTTTTCAGTCACAAATATGCTTGGAGATCTTTCAGGCTTTTTCGCATATATTATATATTATATTATATTATATATATATATATATATATATATATATATATATATATATATATATATATATATATATATATAAAAATATATATATATACATATATATATATATATATATATATATATATATATATATATATATATATATATATATATATAAAAATATATATATATATATATATATATATATATATATATATATATATATATATATATATATATATATATATATATATATATTAGTATATTTTGGTAGCAGTCTTTCCTGTAGACATATATTATTAAATATGACCGAAAAAGTAAGATTAATAATTCTAACACGAATTTTCTCAATCTTTCGTACATTTCTTTTCACTGTTGGAGGTAAATCAAAAATCAATTCTCCAAAATTCATTTTTATTTCTAGCCTGACGTGACACGAGCGCGTTTCGTAAAACTTATTACATTTTCAAAGACTTTTAGTTTACAAATACACAACTGAATAGAACTTACACATCTCCTGGTTTCGTTTATATCTACATTTGAGTGAGGTGGATGGGGTGAGGTGGCATTAATAGGGTATTAATTTCATCAACACAAGACAGAACAAGAGTTGGCATTAATAGGGTATTAATTTCATCAACACAAGACAGAACACGAAACAATGGGTATTGAAATGGAAGTGATTGTAGAAAGCCTATTGGTCCATATTTCTTGATGCTTCTATATTGGAGCAGAGTCTTGAGGTGGGTAGAATGTAGTTGTGCATTAATTGGCTGTTGATTGCTGGTGTTGACTTCTTAATGTGTTGTGCCTCGCAAACGTCAAGCCACCTGCTATCGCTGTATCTATCGATGATTTCTGTGTTGTTTACTAGGATTTCTCTGGCGATGGTTTGGTTGTGGGAAGAGATTATATGTTCCCTGTTCTTTATGCATCGTTAATCGCCTAGAAAGAGATGTTGTTGTCTTGCCTATATACTGGGTTTTTTGGAGCTTACAGTCCCCAAGTGGGCATTTGAAGGCATAGACGACGTTGGTCTCTTTTAAAGCGTTCTGCTTTGTGTCTGGAGAGTTTCTCATGAGTAGGCTGGCTGTTTTTCTGGTTTTATAGTAAATCGTCAGTTGTATCCTCTGATTTTTGTCTGTAGGGATAACGTTTCTATTAACAATATCTTTCAGGACCCTTTCCTCTGTGGAAAAGAAGTTCCTGTAAAATAGTCTAATAGGGGGTATAGGTGTTGTGTTAGTTGTCTCTTCAGAGGTTGCATGGCGTTTCACTTTCCTTCTTATGATGCCTTCGACGAAACCATTGGAGAAGCCGTTGTTGACTAGGACCTGCCTTACCCTACAGAGTTCTTCGTCGACTTGCTTCCATTCTGAGCTGTGGCTTAGAGCACGGTCGACATACGCGTTAACAACACTCCTCTTGTACCTGTCTGGGCAGTCGCTGTTGGCATTTAGGCACATTCCTATGTTCGTTTCCTTAGTGTAGACTGCAGTGTGGAAACCTCCGCTCTTTCCATGACTGTTACATCTAGAAAGGGCAGCTTCCCATCCTTTTCCATCTCGTAAGTGAAACGCAGCACGGAACTCTGCTCAAATGCCTCCTTCAGCTCCTGCAAATGTCTGACATCAGGTACCTGTGTAAAAATGTCGTCAACATACCTGCAGTATATGGTCGGTTTCAAGTTCATGTCGACTAAGACATTTTGCTCGATGGTACCCATGTAGAGGTTTGCAAACAGGACACCTAGGGGAGAACCCATGACGACCCCATCTACTTGCTTATACATGTGCCCATCCGGGCTCAAGAAGGGTGCCTCTTTAGTACAAGCTTGGAGTAGTTTCCTTAGGATATTTTCGGGTATGTCAAGAGGAGTACAGGCTGGATCACGATACACTCTGTCGGCTATCATCACGATTGTCTCGTCCACAGGTACGTTGGTAAACAGCGATTCTACGTCCAACGAGGCTCTTATCCCTGTGGCCCGTGTGCCCCGCAGTAAGTCAACAAATTCCTTTGGAGACTTCAGGCTGAAGGCGCAAGGAACATAAGGAGTCAGCAGGCCGTTGAGTCGCTTCGCCAGTCTGTACATGGGTGTGGGTATCTGGCTAATGATTGGCCGAAGTGGGTTTCCAGGCTTGTGTGTCTTGACATTTCCATACGCATATCCAGGTTTATATTCCCCAATGATCTTTGGCAGGTGGAGTCCGGATTTCTTGGCGTTCACAGTTTCGATCAGTTTGTTGACCTTTGCTTTCAGTTCGGCTGTAGTGTCCTTCGTTACCCTTTGGAACTTAGTTTGGTCAGAGAGTATGAGGTTCATTTTCGCCAGATATTCGTCTTTTTTAAGAATGACATATATTGGCGACTTGTCACCTCTCCTGACAACTATCTCCTTGTTCTCACGAAGGCTTTTAGCTGCCGCTTTGAGCTCGGGGGACAGTATGGTGCTTCTGTAATTGCCTCGAATCTTTCCTCCTTCTGCAATAAGTTCTGCTTGTAAGGTATCTTTGGTAGTGACCTTCTTTTGTGTCTCGAGGTCGAATATGTCGTCCAACAGAATTTCCAACTCTACTTTCCGGGCCATCTCACTCGGTCTGGACATAACGTGACAGTTTATGCCCAGATTTAGGAGAGTGACTTGGTCCTCAGTGAGGTTTATTCCTGCAAGGTTCAGGAAGCCATCTCTTGGTCGTGGAATTGCCATAGGTCCTCCATATAATGTTGTTAGTTTCTTGATAATCCTTGTTTCAGTGCTGAGGTGATGTTGGTCTGTGAGGATGTCGAGGTGTTGTTCAATGCGGGTACGGATACTTTCGTCGATGTTGCTATTTCTCCACTCGTTTGTAGCATGAAGTAGTTGCGTTTCGTTGTCTTTGATTTCATTCTCTGCCTTGTATATCTGATCACGAATCAGATCCTGGCGATATTTTATCGTGAAGGCTTGATTCCTTGCTGCTGGGTCGTGCGCTTTAATATTAGTATATTTTGGTAGCATTCTTTCCTGTTTCCGAGAAAGTTTCTGACTGCATATATTATTAAATATGACCGAAAAAGTAAGATTAATAATTCTAACACGAATTTTCTCAATCTTTCGTACATTTCTTTTCACTGTTGGAGGTAAATCAAAAATCAATTCTCCAAAATTCATTTTTATTTCTAGTCTGACACAACACGAGCGCGTTTCGTAAAACTTATTACATTTTCAAAGACTTTTAGTTTACAAATACACAACTCAATAGAACTTACACATCTCCTGGTTTCGTTTATATCTACATTTGAGTGAGGTGGATGGGGTGAGGTGGCATTAATAGGGTATTAATTTCATCAACACAAGACAGAACAAGAGGTGGCATTAATAGGGTATTAATTTCATCAACACAAGACAGAACAAGAGGTGGCATTAATAGGGTATTAATTTCATCAACACAAGACAGAACACGAAACAATGGGTATTGAAATGGAAGTGATTGTAGAAAGCCTATTGGTCCATATTTCTTGATGCTTCTATATTGGAGCGGAGTCTTGAGGTGGGTAGAATGTAGTTGTGCATTAATTGGCTGTTGATTGCTGGTGTTGACTTCTTAATGTGTAGTGCCTCGCAAACGTCAAGCCGCCTGCTATCGCTGTATCTATCGATGATTTCTGTGTTGTTTACTAGGATTTCTCTGGCGATGGTTTGGTTGTGGGAAGAGATTATATGTTCCTTAATGCAGCCCTGTTGTTTATGTATCGTTAAACGCCTAGAAAGAGATGTTGTTGTCTTGCCTATATATTGGGTTTTTTGGAGCTTACAGTCCCCAAGTGGGCATTTGAAGGCATAGACGACGTTGGTCTCTTTTAAAGCAGGAGATGTGTAAGTTCTATTCAGTTGTGTATTTGTAAACTAAAATTCTTTGAAAATGTAATAAGTTTTACGAAACGCGCTCATGTCGCGTCAGACTAGAAATAAAAATGAATTTTGGAGAATTGATTTTTGATTTACCTCCAACAGTGAAAAGAAATGTACGAAAGATTGTGAAAATTCGTGTTAGAATTATTAATCTTACTTGCTCGGTCATATTTAATAATATATGTCTACAGGAAAGACTGCTACCAAAATATACTAATATTAAAGCGCACGACCCAGCAGCAAGGAATCAAGCCTTCACGATAAAATATCGCCAGGATCTGATTCGTGATCAGATATACAAGGCAGAGAATGAAATCAAAGACAACAAAACGCAACTACTTCATGCTACAAACGAGTGGAGAAATAGCAACATCGACGAAAGTATCCATACCCGCATTGAACAACACCTCGACATCCTCACAGACCGACATCACCTCAGCACTGAAACAAGGATTATCACGAAACTAACAACATTATATGGAGGACCTATGGCAATTCCACGACCAAGAGATGGCTTCCTGAACCTTGCAGGAATTAACCTCACTGAGGACCAAGTCACTCTCCTAAATCTGGGCATAAACTGTCACGTTATGTCCAGACCGAGTGAGATGGCCCGGAAAGTAGAGTTGGAAATTCTGTTGGACGACATATTCAACCTCGAGACACAAAAGAAGGTCACTACCAAAGATACCTTACAAGCAAAACTTATTGCAGAAGGAGGAAAGATTCGAGGCAATTACAGAAGCACCATACTGTCCCCCGAGCTCAAAGCGGCAGCTAAAAGCCTTCGTTAGAACAAGGAGATAGTTGTCAGGAGAGGTAACAAGTCGCCAATATATGTCATTCTTAAAAAAGACGAATATCTGGCGAAAATGAACCTCATACTCTCTGACCAAACTAAGTTCCAAAGGGTAACGAAGGACACTACAGCCGAACTGAAAGCAAAGGTCAACAAACTGATCGAAACTGTGAACGCCAAGAAATCCGGACTCCACCTGCCAAAGATCATTGGGGAATATAAACCTGGATATGCGTATGGAAATGTCAAGGCACAGAAGCCTGGAAACCCACTTCGGCCAATCATTAGCCAGATACCCACACCCACGTACAGACTGGCGAAGCGACTCAACGGCCTGCTGACTCCTTATGTTCCTAGCGCCTTCAGCCTGAAGTCTCCAAAGGAATTTGTTGACTTACTGCGGGGCACACGGGCCACAGGGATAAGAGCCTCGTTGGACGTAGAATCGCTGTTTACCAACGTACCTGTGGACGAGACAATCGTTATGATAGCCGACAGAGTGTATCGTGATCCAGCCTGTACTCCTCTTGACATACCCGAAAATATCCTAAGGAAACTACTCCAAGCTTGTACTAAAGAGGCACCCTTCTTGAGCCCGGATGGGCACATGTATAAGCAAGTAGATGGGGTCGCCATGGGTTCTCCCCTAGGTGTCCTGTTTGCAAACTTCTACATGGGTACCATCGAGCAAAATGTCTTAGTCGACATGAACTTGAAACCGACCATATACTGCAGGTATGTTGACGACATTTTTACACAGGTACCTGATGTCAGACATTTGCAGGAGCTGAAGGAGGCATTTGAGCAGAGTTCCGTGCTGCGTTTCACTTACGAGATGGAAAAGGATGGGGAGCTGCCCTTTCTAGATGTAACAGTCATGGAAAAGAGCGGAGGTTTCCACACTGCAGTCTACACTAAGGAAACGAACATAGGAATGTGCCTAAATGCGAACAGCGACTGCCCAGACAGGTACAAGAGGAGTGTTGTTAACGCATATGTCGACCGTGCTCTAAGCCACAGCTCAGAATGGAAGCAAGTCGACGAAGAACTCTGTAGGGTAAGGCAGGTCCTAGTCAACAACGGCTTCTCCAATGGTTTCGTCGAAGACATCATAAGAAGGAAAGTGAAACGCCATGCAACCTCTGAAGAGACAACTAACACAACACCTATACCCCCTATTAGACTATTTTACAGGAACTTCTTTTCCACAGCTCATAAAACAGAGGAAAGGGTCCTGAAAGATATTGTTAATAGAAACGTTATCCCTACAGACAAAAATCAGAGGATACAACTGACGATTTACTATAAAACCAGAAAAACGGCCAGCCTACTCATGAGAAACTCTCCAGACACAAAGCAGAACGCTTTAAAAGAGACCAACGTCGTCTATGCCTTCAAATGCCCACTTCGGGACTGTAAGCTCCAAAAAACCCAGTATATAGGCAAGACAACAACATCTCTTTCTAGGCGTTTAACGATGCATAAACAACAGGGTTCCATTAAGGAACATATAATCTCTTCCCACAACCATACCATCGCCTGAGAAATCCTAGTAAACAACACAGAAATCATCGATAGATACAGCGATAGCAGGCGGCTTGACGTTTGCGAGGCACTACACATTAAGAAGTCAACACCAGCAATCAACAGTCAATTAATGCACAACTACATTCTACCCACCTCAAGACTCCGCTCCATTATAGAAGCATCAAGAAATATGGACCAATAGGCTTTCTACAATCACTTCCATTTCAATACCCATTGTTTCGTGTTCTGTCTTGTGTTGATGAAATTAATACCCTATTAATGCCACCTCTTGTTCTGTCTTGTGTTGATGAAATTAATACCCTATTAATGCCACCACACCCCATCCACCTCACTCAAATGTAGATATAAACGAAACCATGAGATGTGTAAGTTCTATTCAGTTGTGTATTTGTAAACTAAAAGTCTTTGAAAATGTAATAAGTTTTACGAAACGCGCTCGTGTCGCGTCAGACTAGAAATAAAAATGAATTTTGGAGAATTGATTTTTGATTTACCTCCAACAGTGAAAAGAGATGTACGAAAGATTGAGAAAATTCGTGTTAGAATTATTAATCTTACTTTTTCGGTCATATTTAATAATATATATATATATATATATATATGTGTGTATATCACGAAAATAAACACGTGATTAAGAATGTGACAATGTCAGACCACGGAGGAAAAATAAAACAGGAAATTTCCTTAAGTACTTTCGTATATTAAATACATCTTCAGAAGGTCCTTAATGCAGAAGGTCCTTAATGGACCTTCTGAAGATGTATTTAATATACGAAAGTACTTAAGGAAATTTCCTGTTTTATTTTTCCTCCGTGGTCTGACATTGTCATATATATATATATATATATATATATATATATATATATATATATATATATATATATATATATATATATATATATATATATATATATATATTAATTAAATGCTAGAATCATTGACCTCACTCTTTCTGTCATATTCAATAATATACCACTGCACCAGAGACTGGCTACCAACATATATTTTTTTTTTAGAAGCCGTCTTTCTTGCACATGTGTTTATGAAGTTGTCCGGAAGTGTTAGACAAATCATACTGGCATGAAGGTAAACGTTCTGGTGAACCAAAACAATTTTGTTCAAAGCTTTTCACAAAACTTCTAAAAAGGGAGAAGAGAAGCAAGACTCAATGTTCAGTTTAGACGACAACCTCCAGTTGTATCATATTCAAGAGAAGACGCTTAAGGTTTAATATTGGAGTCTGTCTCGTACTTATTTCAAAATCCGTACATCCTATAATTTACGAAGAAGTGAGTGATACGAGAACAGAAACACTTCAGATCAGGTTCTCACGTATCTTACGGCAACCAGTGTGTTAATATCGTGCATGAATGCAATGTATCTTTGAAAATATTACCTTAGCAACATTCTCCTGACGTAGTTACCTAGAGCATGTTTTCTGTGACGTCGTCCTCGGTTGAATATCATCATCTCATCGATTATAGGAGACGTGAGATTGACCTGAATTCGATCATCCTTATAGCATATAAGGTTATATAGCATATACAACATCCCTATCAACTACTCAGGGCGGATATGGTTGGCTAATTAGTCTCACAAGGGTAGACGTGGTCAAGTCGCGGTGAAATAGCACCATTAACCCGGAAGTAACATCTTATATGTAATAATTTACAATAACTAAGAAGTGTCTATGCCAGTTGTTCCTCTCACGTGCAGCGTCATCGATAATATTATTTGGTTCAATAATAACGAAATCAGTAATATCATATGGAACTGTAATCATCTGTATGTCTAGTGAATGGTGAAACTGTAATTGGTATTGGCTGATGGATGTTGATTACATTTGTGATAGTGATCTAACGTGAGGTGGAGGAATGGGTGAGAGTGAAAAGCGGTGACTGAACTGGTCAGAAGAAAATGCCCGAGTGAATGCGTGGGTAAACGGCGTGAGTGAATGGGTGGATGAATGTCTGATAAACAAGGGAGTGAGTGAAAGGGTGGGTAAAGAAGGGCCAGAGTTAATGGGTGGCTGGAAATGTTCGTGGGTTAGAATGTCTCTGGTTGAAGTGCCCCATTATGATGGTGAATGTGATCACTTGAGGACACGAATATTGGTGAGGACCCATGATGATGTTAGCAGGTATATGGTGGTGTTTGTCCTGTTAGGTGATGACTGCTAGGTGATGACTGCTAGGTGATGACTGCTAGCTGATGACTGCTTACTGATGACTGCTAGGTGATGACTGCTAGCTGATGACTGCTAGGTGATGACTGCTAGGAGTTCCCTACTAGGTGATGACTGCTAGGTGATGACTGCTAGCTGATGACTGCTAGCTGATGACTGCTAGCTGATGACTGCTAGGAGTTCCCTACTAGGTGATGACTGCAAGGAGTTCCCTGCTAGGTGATGACTGCTAGGAGTTCCCTGCTAGGTGATGACTGCTAGCTGATGACTGCTAGGTGATGACTGCTTACTGATGACTGCTAGCTGATGACTGCTAGGTAATGACTGCTAGCTGATGACTGCTAGGTGATGACTGCTAGGAGTTCCCTGCTAGGTGATGACTGCTTACTGATGACTGCTAGCTGATGACTGCTAGGTAATGACTGCTAGCTGATGACTGCTAGGTGATGACTGCTAGGAGTTCCCTGCTAGGTGATGACTGCTAGGAGTTCCCTGCTAGGTGATGACTGCTAGGTGATGACTGCTTACTGATGACTGCTAGGTGTTCCCTACTAGGTGATGATTGCTAGCTGATGACTGCTAGGTGATGACTGCTAGGAGTTCCCTACTAGGTGATGACTGCTAGGTGATGACTGCTAGCTGATGACTGCTAGGTGATGACTGCCAGGTGTTCCCTGCTCGGTGATGACTGCTAGGTGTTCCCTGCTAGGAGATGACTGCTAGGTGATGACTGCTTAGTGATGACTGCTAGGTGTTCCCTGCTAGGCAATGACTGCTAGCTGATGACTGCTAGGTGATGACTGCTAGTGATGACTGCCAGGTGTTCCCTGCTAGCTGATGACTGCTTGGTGATGACTGCTTAGTGATGACTGCTAGGTGTTCCCTGCTAGGTGATGACTGCTAGGTGTTCCCTGCTAGGTAATGACTGCTAGCTGATGACTGCTAAGTGATGATTGCTAGGTTTTCCCTGCTAGGTGAGGACTGCTAGGTGATGACTGCTAGCTGATGACTGCTAGGTAATGACTGCTAGCTGATGATTGCTAGCTGATGACTGCCAGGTGTTCCCTGCTCGGTAATGACTGCTAGGTGATGACTGCTAGCTGATGACTGCTTAGTGATGATTGCTAGGTTTTCCCTGCTAAGTGTTCCCTGCTAGATGATGATTGCTAGCTGATGACTGCTAGGTGATGACTGCTTACTGATGACTGCTAGGTGTTCCCTGCTAGGTGATGGCTGCTAGGTGATGACTGCTAGCTGATGTCTGCTAGGTGATGACTGCTAGGTGATGACTGCTAGCTGATGACTGCTAGGTGATGACTGCTTACTGATGACTGCTAGGTGTTCCCTGCTAGTTGATGACTGCTAGGTGATGACTGCCAGCTGATGACTGCTAGCTGATGACTGCTAGGTGTTCCCTGCTCGGTGATGACTGCTAAGTGATGACTGCTTAGTGATGACTGCTGAGTATTCCCTGCTAGGTGATGACTGCTAGGTGATGACTGCTAGCTGATGACTGCTAGGTAATGACGGCTAGGTGTTCCCTGCTAGGTGATGACTGCTAGGTGATGACTACTATGTGTTCCCTGCTAGGTGATGACTGCTTAGTGATGACTGCTAGGTGATGACTGCTCGGTGATGACTGCTGAGTATTCCCTGCTAGCTGATGACTGCTAGGTGATGACTGCCAGGTGTTCCCTGCTCGGTGATGACTGCCAGGTGTTCCCTGCTCGGTGATGACTGCTCGGTGATGACTGCTAGGTGTTCCCTGCTCGGTGATGACTGCTAGGTGATGATTGCTAGGTGAGGATTGCTAGGTGAGGATTGCTAGGTGATGACTGCTAGGTGATGACGGCTAGGTGTTCCCTGCTAGGTGATGACTGCTTGCTGATGACTGCTAGGTGATGACTACTAGGTGATGACTGCTAGGTGTTCCCTGCTAGGTGATGACTGCTAGGTGTTCCCTGCTAGGTGATGACTGCTAGGTGTTCCCTGCTAGGTGATGACTGCTAGGTGTTCCCTGCTAGGTGATGACTGCTAGCTGATGACTGCTAGGTGATGACTACTAGGTGATAACTGCTAGGTGTTCCCTGCTAGGTGATGACTAGCATGTGTTGGCTGGTAGGTAAAACTGCTACGTGTTCACTGCTAGGTGTTGACTGCTCTAGGTATTGACTGCTAGGTATTGACTGGTAGGTGATGACTGCTTGGTTTTGACTGCTAGATGATGACGGCTATTTGATGACTGCTGAGTATTGACTGGTAGGTGATGAATGCTAGGTGATGGCTGCTAGGTGTTGACTGCTAGGTGATGACTGCTAGGTGATGACTGCTTGGTGATGACTGCTTGGTGATGACTGCTAGGTGATGACTGCTGAGTATTGACTGGTAGGTGATGAATGCTAGGTGATGGCTGCTAGGTGTTGACTGCTAGGTGATGACTGCTAGGTGATGACTGCTTGGTGATGACTGCTAGGTGATGACTGCTGAGTTTTGACTGGTAGGTGATGACTGCTAGGTGATGACTGCTAGGTGATGACTGCTAGGTGATGACTGGTATGTGTTGGCTGGTAGTTGTTGACTGCTAGGTGTTGACTGCTAAGGGATGACTGCTAGGTGATGACTGCTAAGTGATGACTGCTAGGTGATGACTGCTAGGTGATGACTGCTAGGTGATGACTGCTAGGTGTAGACTGCTAGGTGTAGACTGCTAGGTGTTGACTGCTAGGTGTTGACTGCTAGGTGTTGACTGCTAGGTGTTGACTGCTAGGTGATGACTGCTAAGTGATGACTGCTAGGTGATGACTGCTAGATGATGACTGCTAGGTGTTGACTGCTAGGTGATGACTGCTAGGTGTAGACTGCTAGGTGTTGACTGCTAGGTGTTGACTGCTAGGTGTTGACTGCTAGGTGATGACTGCTAGGTGTTGACTGCTAGGTGATGACTGCTAGGTGATGACTGCTAGGTGTTGACTGCTAGGTGATGACTGCTAGGTGTTGACTGCTAGGTGATGACTGCTGGGTGATGACTGCTAGGTGTTGACTGTTAGGTGATGACTGCTAGGTGTTGACTGCTAGGTGTTGACTGCTAGGTGATGACTGCTAGGTGTTGACTGCTAGGTGATGACTGCTAGGTGTTGACTGCTAGGTGATGACTGCTAGGTGTTGACTGCCAGGTGTTGACTGCTAGGTTATGACTGCTAGGTGATGACTGCTAGGTGTTGACTGCCAGTTGATGACTGCTAGGTGATGACTGCTAGGTGTTGACTGCTAGGTGTTGACTGCTGGGTGTTGACTGAGAGATGACTGCTAGATGATGACTGCTAGGTGATGACTGCTAGGTGTTGACTGCTAGGTACTCACCAAATTGTGCTTGTGGGGGGTTGAGCTTTGGCTGTGTGGTCCCGCCTCTCAACTGTCAATCAACTGGTGTACAGATACCTGAGCCTACTGGGCTCTATCATATCTACATTTGAATCTGTGTATGGAATCTGCCTCCACCACATCATTTCCTAGTGCATTCCATTTATTAACTACTCTGACACTGAAAAAAAAAATTCTATCGTCTCTGTGACTCATCTGGGTACTAAGTTTCCACCTGTGTCCCCTTGTTTCTGTCCCACCCGTGCTGAAGAGTTTGTCTTTGTCCACCCTGTCAATTCACCTGAGAATTTTGTAGGTAGTTATCATGTGTCCCCTTACTTCTCTGTTTTCCAGGGATGTGAGCCTTTTAGCCTCTTTTAGCCTTTCCTCATAGCACATTCCTCTTAGTTCCTGGACGAACCAGGTGGCGTACCGCTTAATCTTCTCTATCTTTGTATTGTGTTTAACTAGGTATGGACTCCAGGCTGCAACTGCATACTCCAGGATTGGTCTTACATAAGTGGTATACAGGGTTCTGAAAGATTCCTTACACAAGTTTCTTAAGGCACTTCTTATGTTGGCCAGTCTAGCATATGCCGCAGATGATATTCTTTTGATGAGGGCCTCTGGGGACAGGTTCGGTGTGATATCAACCCTCAGATCTTTCTCTCTATTTGACTCTTGCAGGGTTTCGCCTCCCAGATGATACCTTGTGTTCAGCCCCCTGCTCCCTTCGCCTAATTTCATTACCTTACACTTTCCTGAGTTGAACTTTAGCAGCCATTTTCTAGACCATTCCTCCAGTTTGTCCAGGTCATCCTGTAGTCTCTGTCTGTCTTCATCCATCTTGATTCTTCTCATAATTTTTGCATCGTCAGCAAACATTGAGAGGAACGAGTCTATACCTTCCGGAAGATCGTTTACATATAATAGAAACAGGATGGGTCCAAGTCCTGTGCCTTGTGGGACTCCGCTGGTGACATCTCGCCACTCTGATGTCTCCCCCCCTCACCGTTACTCGCTGTTTCCTGTTGCTTAAGTATTCCTTTATCCACTGGAGCACCTTCCCTTTTACTCCTGCCTGTTGCTCCAACTTTTTTAACAGCCTTTTATGGGGTACTGTGTCAAAGGCTTTCTGGCAGTCCAGGAAAATGCAGTCGGCCCACCCTTTTCTTTCTTGTCTAATTATTGTTGCCTGATCACAGAATTTTATTAAATCTGTGAGGGCTCGATTTATCGTACCTGAACCCATGTTGGTGGTGCGTTACAAAGTTATTTCCCTCCAGATGCTCTACGAGCCTTTTCCTCACTATCTTCTCCATCACCTTGCATGTTATACAAGTTAGGTAAACTGCTCTGTAGTTCAGTGCCTCTTGCCTGTCGCCCTTCTTGTATATTGGGACTACGTTAGCTGTCTTCCAACTTTCTAGTAAGTCTCCTGTTTCCAGTGACCTGTTATACACCATGACTATAAAGGTGATGACTGCTAGGTGATGACTGCCAGGTGATGACTGCTAGGTGTTGACTGCTAGGTGTTGACTGATAGGTGTTGACTGCTAGGTGATGACTGCTAGGTTTGACTGCTAGGTGTTGACTGCTAGGTACTCACCTAGCTGTACTCACCTAGTTCTGTTAGCGGGGGTTGAGCTCTGGCTCTTTGTTCCCGCCTCTCAACTGTCAATCAACTGGTGTACATATTCCTGTGCCTATTGGGCTTTATCCTATCTATATTTGAAACTGTGTATGGAGTCTGCCTCCACCACAGGACTACTTATTCTCTGTGGCTCATCTGGGTACTAAGTTTCCACCTGTGTCCCCTTGTTCGTGTCTCACCCGTGCCAAAGAGTTTGTCTTTGTCCACTGTGTCAATTCCCCTGAGAATTTTGTAGGTGGTTATCATGTCTTCCATTACTCTTCTGTTTTCCAGGGTTGTGAGGTTCAGCTCACTTAGCCTTTCCTCGTAACTCATTCCTCCCAGTTCCGGGACCAGTCATACCTCTGAATCTTCTCTAACTTCGTCTTGTGTTTAACTAGGTATGGACACCAGGCTGGAGCTGCATACTCCAGGATTGGACTTACATAAGTGGTATACAGGGTCCTGAACGATTCCTTACACAAGTTTCTAAAGGCAGTTCTTATGTTGGCCAAACTAGCATATGCCGCTGATGATATCCTTTTGATGTGGGCCTCTGGGGACAGGTTCGGTGTGATATCGACCCCTCAGATCTTTCTCTCTATTTGACTCTTGCAGGATTTCACCTCCCAGATGGTACCTTGTGTTCAGCCTTCTGCTTCCTTCGCCTAATTTCATTACTTTTCACTTTCCTGAGTTGAACTTTAGCAGCCATTTTATAGACCATTCCTCCAGTTTGTCCAGGTCGTCCTGTAGTCTCTGTCTATCTTCATCTGTTTCGATTCTTCTCATAATTTTTGCATCATCAAAAAACATTGAGAAAAATGAGTCTATACCCTCTGGAAGGTTGTTTACATATACTAGAAACAGGATGATCCGAGTACAGAGCCCTGTGGAACCCCGCTGGTGACATCTCGCCACTCTGATGCCTTCCCCCTTTCACCGTTACTCGCTGTTTCCTATTTTCTTAGATACTCCCTTATCCACTGGAGTACCTTACCTTTTACTCCTGCCAGCTGCTCCAACTTTTGTAACAGCCTTTTGTTAGGTACTGTGTGAAAGGCTTTCTGACAGTCCAAGAAAATGCAGTCTGCCCACCCTTTTCTTTCCTGCCTATTTGTGTTGCTTGGTCATAAAATTCTATTAGGCCTGTGAGGCTCGATTTGCCATCTCTGAACCCATGCTGGTGGTGTGTTACAAAGCTGTTTCTCTCCAGATGCATTACGAGCCTTTTCCTCACAATCTTCTCCATCACCTTGCATGGTATACTAGTTTCGGAAACTGGCCTGTTGTTCAGTGTCTCTTGCCTGTCACCCTTTTTGTTAGTTGGGACTACATTAGCTGTCTTCCAGCTTTCCGGAAGGTCTCCCGTTTCCAGTGACCTGTTATACACCATAGAGAGTGGCACACTTAGTGCTTCTGCACCTTGTTTTAGAATCCACGGTGAGATTCTGTCAGGCTCAACAGCCTTTGACACATTTAGTTCCAACAGATTCCTTTTGACCTCATCACTGGTGAGGTAAATTTCCTCCAAGGTTGTTCGGTTTGCCTCCTCATTTAGTGCAGGGACCTCTCCTTCTTCTATTGTGAAGACCTCTTGGAATCTCTTGTTGAGTTCTTCACACACCTCTTTGTCGTTCTCTGTGTATCTGTTCTCTCCTTTTCTCAGTTTCATCACTTTTTCCTTCACTGCTGTTTTCCTCCTGATGTGGCTGTGGAGCAGTTTTGGTTGGCTCTTAGCTTTACTCGCGATGTCATTTTCGTACTGCCTCTCTGCTTCTCTCCTCACTCTGATGTACTCATTTCTGGCCCTCTGGTATTTCTCCCTGCTCTCTGGTGTTCTGTTGTTTCTGTAGTTTCGCCATGTTCTTTTACTCAATTGCTTCGCTGCCACACATTCCTGGTTGAACCACAGATTCTTCTGTTGCTTTTAATTTTTCACTTTTTGGACTGGAATAAACCTGTCTGCAGCCTCCTGACACTTCTGAGTAACATAATCCATCATATCCTGTACAGTCTTTTCTCTGAGTTCTGTTTTCCATGGTATTCCCATTAGGAAGTTCCTCATCTCGTCATATTTTCCTCTTCGGTAATTTAGTCTTTTTCCTTCCAATCCCATCGTTGGATAGGTTATTCCTACATCTACCAGATACTCAAATATCAATACACTATGGTCACTCATTCCTATGGGGGCTTCATATTTGACTTCCCTTATTTATGAGTCATTTAAGGTGAATATCAGGTTGAGTCTAGCTGGTTCCTCGTTTCCTCTCATTCTTGTGGGTCCCTTGACATGTTGGCTCAGAAAGTTCCTTGTACTCACTTCCAAAAGTTTAGATCTCCATGTGTCTTCACCTCCATGTGGGTCCCCATTCTCTCAGTCTATCTTTCCATGGTTGAAATCGCCCATGATTAAGAGTCTGGATCCATTCCTGCAGGCAACTGAAGCTGCTCTCACTATTATGTTAATGGTAGCCATGTTGTTTCTGTCGAACTCTTGTCTGGGTCTTCTGTCATTTAATGGAGGGTTGTAAATGACTGCCACTATTATCTTAAGTCCACCCATTGTCATAGTTCCACGGATTCATAGATCCGTGGAACTATGATCCATTGTCATAGTTCCACATGTAATCTCTGAATCCGTCGCAGCCCGGAATTCATTCTCTTCAAAGCTCCAGTCCTTCCTTTACAGCAGAACCACTCCTCCTCCTCCGCCTCTCCCGTGTCTCTCTTTCCTTACTATATAAAAGTTCTTTGGGTACACAGCATTTATTATGACTCAGGACAATTTTGTTTCTGTGAGTTCTGTTACATCTGGGTTTTCTCCTGCGCCCTTTCTGCCAGTTCACTTGCTTTGTTGGTAATCCCATCGATGTTTGAGTACATTACCTTGAAGCTCACTTTCTTATATCCATTTGCACCCACCCTCCCCACTAGTGCAGGAAGCTGTTCCATGGGCATTGCTGCTTGGGTAGCCTCATCCTCCTGTGGGGTAGTTACCAGGGGTTCTGAGGGAAGTGGAGGTGGGGGGAAGGAGGGGCAGGGGGAGGATGGCTTAGAACTGGGGTAGGGGATGGAGGACTTAGTTCGTGTCTGGGCCGGCTTGGGGCAGGAGGAAGACCAGGGGTTGGGAGTGAAGGGGGTACACGGGGTAGAGAGGGAGGATGGAATTGGGTGGAATGATGGAACTCCCCACCTATGGGGTGGTGAGTTGGGATGTTGCAGTCCCCTCTGGGGTTCCCGAGGTGCTGGGTTGGTGTTCCACACTCCCCACTGGGATTGCTGGGTTGGGGGTTGAGGTTTCCAGGCTCCATTCCCTCTGCCTGCGCCTTTTCCTTGCATCTGCTGCCTGTATTATTACTTTCCTAGTCATGTCCCTCTGAAGGAATACTTGTCTGTAATTCGTTACTTATTTCAGTTTGCTCTTTTTTGCTAGGATGTCCTCTTTGATGCTCTCGTTTTTTAGCACTACTTTGAACAACCGGTCGTTGTCTTTGTTGTACTGGCCAATCCGGAAAAACGTCTCTATGTTTCAGCCCCTTCCATACCTATCTCCATTAGTATCCCTGCCACTGCTGCTTTGTCCTTAGACCTCCATTCTTCCCTTGTGGAACCCACTTCTTCCTTAACACCTATCACTACTACAGCTCTTTTCCTTTCCAGTAACTGGCTCGTGCATCTAGCTGCCTCCTGTGAGGTTACTGCTTTCATTACAACTTCCTTGACTGTGGCCATTGCTCCTGGGCTCTTCATCATTTCAGCAAAGGTGGCACTCATTGTAGGGGTCCCTGCTATTGCTGCATCTCCTGGTACCTAGGGGTTGGTCCCCTGGGCCACAGTCTGAGGAGATCCTGTTTCTAGGTTTGTTATCTCCTCTTGCGCTGCCTTTAGTTCATTCTGCAGTTTATTTATGAGTCCTCTCATGTCTTTCAGTTCCTCAGTGATTTCCCTCCATGCACGAACAGTTATTCCATGTATGACTCGTCCTGTTCCTCTCCTCCACCTGTGTTCTGTTTTCTTACCATCCTGCTTTTTCGCTTTTCTTTTCCTTAGCGCTTGTTAGTCTACACTAACCCCAGTGTGTGTGTACTCACCTAATTGTACTCACCTAATTGTGCTTGCGGGGGTTGAGCTTTGGCTCTTTGGTCCCGCCTCTCAACTGTCAATCAACTGGTGTACAGATTCCTGAGCCTACTGGGCTCTATCATACCTACATTTGAAACTGTGTATGGAGTCAGCCTCCACCACATCACTTCCTAGTGCATTCCATTTATTAACTACTCTGACACTGAAAAAATTCTTTCTAACGTCTCTGTGGCTCATCTGGGTACTAAGTTTCCACCTGTGTCCCCTTGTTCGTGTCCCACCCGTGCTGAAGAGTTTGTCTTTGTCCACCCTGTCAATTCCCCTGAGAATTTTGTAGGTGGTTATCATGTCTCCCCTTACTCTTCTGTTTTCCAGGGATGTGTGTGTGTGTATGTGTGTGTGTGTGTGTGTGTTTGTGTGTGTGTGTGTGTGTGTGTGTGTGTGTGTGTGTGTGTGTGTGTGTGTGTGTGTGTGTGTGTGTGTGTGTGTGTGTGTGTGTGTGTGTGTACTCACCTAATTGTACTCACCAAATTGTGCTTGTGGGGGTTGAGCTTTGGCTCTTTGGTCCCGCCTCTCAACCGCCAATCAACTGGTGTACAGATTCCTGAGCCTACTTGGCTCTATCATATCTACATTTGAAACTGTGTATGGAGTCAGCCTCCACCACATCACTTCCTAGTGCATTCCATTTACTAACTACTCTGACACTGAAAAGGTTCTTTCTAATGTCTCTGTGGCTCATTTGGGTACTCAGTTTCCACCTATGTCCCCTTGTTCGCGTCCCTCCAGTGTTGAATAGTTCATCCTTGTTTACCCGTTCGATTCCCCTGAGGATTTTGTAGGTTGTGATCATGTCCGCCCTTACTTTTCTGTCTTCCAGTGTCGTAAGGTGCATTTCCCGCAGCCTTTCCTGATAACTCATGCCTCTTAGTTCTGGGACTAGTCTAGTAGCACACCTTTGGACTTTTTCCAGCTTCGTCTTGTGCTCCATGTACGGGCCGCATACTCCAGGATTGGTCTTACATATGTGGTGTACAAGATTCTGAATGATTCCTTACACAGGTTCCTGAACGCCGTTCTGATGTTAGCCAGCCTCGCATATGCTGCAGACGTTATTCTCTTTATGTGGGCTTCAGGAGACAGGTTTGGTGTGATATCAACTCCTAGATCTTTCTCTCTGTCTGTTTCATTAAGTACTTCATCTCCTTTTGTATCCCCCTGTTTCCACTGCCTAGTTTCATTACTTTTAATTTACTCGGGTTGCACTTCAACAGCCATATGTTGGACCGTTCACTCAGTCTATCTAGGTCATCTTGTAGCCTCCTACTATCATCCTCTGTTTCAATCCTCCTCATAATTTTTGCATCGTCGGCAAACATTGAGAGGAACGAATCTATACCCTCTGGGAGATCATTTACATATACCAGAAACAGTATAGGTCCAAGGACTGACCCCAGCGGGACTCCACTTGTAACGTCTCGCCAATCTGAGACCTCACTTCTCACACAGACTCGTTGTCTCCTGTTGCTTAGGTACTCCTCTATCCACCGGAATACCTTCCCTTTCATTCCAGCCTGCATCTCCAACTTTCGCACTAGCCTCTTGTGTGGCACTGTATCAAAGGCTTTCTGACAATCCAAAAATATGCAGTCTGCCCACCCTTCTCTTTCTTGCCTTATTTTTGTTGCCTGGTCGTAGAATTCAAGTAACCCTGTGAAGCAGGACCTGCCATCCCTGAACCCATGTTGATGCTGAGTTACAAAGTTCCTTCGCTCCAGATGCTCCACTAGTTTTTTTCGCACAATCTTCTCCATCAGCTTGCATGGTATGCAGGTTAGGGACACTGGCCTGTAGTTCAGTGCCTCCTGGTTATCCCCTTTCTTCTATATCGGGAATACAATAGCTGCTTTCCAAATTTCTGGCAATTCCCCTGTTGCCAGTGATTTTTTATTCACTATGTAGAGTGGCATGCACAGTGCTTCTGTTCCTTCCTTTAGTATCTAAGGGAAGATTCCATCTGGGCCTATAGCCTTTGACACCTTCAACTCAAGTAAAAGTTTCCTTATTTCCCCACTGGTTCAATCTGATTCTGATTGAGTTCAATCTCAAACTCTTCTAGTGGTTCCTGGTTAACTATTCCCTCTCTTATCTCTGGACTTTCTCCTTGCTCTAAGGTGAAAACCACCTGGATTTTCTTATTCAGTTCCTCACACACTTCCTTGTCGTTTTTAGTGAATCCTTCTGCCCCTATCCTTAATTTCATTACCTGTTCCTTTACTGTTGTTTTTCTCCTGATGTGGCTGTGCCGCAATTTAGGTTGAATCTTTGCATTGCTTGCGATGTCCTTTTCGTATTGTCTTTCTGCCTCTCTTCTCATTCTGACATATTCATTCCTGGCATTCTGGTATCTTTCTCTGCTCTCAAGTGTCCTGTTATTCCTATGGTTTCTCCATGCCCTTTTACTTTGCTGCTTGGCTAACCTGCATCTCTGATTAAACCATGGGTTTCTCATCTTCATATCATTGTTTTCCTTTTGGACTGGGACAAACTAGTTTGCTGCTTCCTTGCTCTTCTGCGTTATGTAGTCCATCATGTCTTGGGCCGTCTTTCCCCTGAACTTTGTTTCCCATGTTATATCTCTTAGGAATTTTCTTATCTCCTCATAGTTTCCCTTTCGGAATGCCAGCCTTTTCTTTTCCTTTTCTGCTGGAGCCTCGAAACCGATGTCCCGTATGGTTTATTGTTCAGATTGAAGACCTGGTTGAGTCTCGCTGGTTCATCGTTTCTTCTCATCATTGTGGGTTCTCTGACATGCTGTCTTAGAAAGTTTGTTGTCGCCACCTCCATTAGTTTGGCTCTCCATGTATCTTCACCTCCATGCGGTTCCTTGTTCTCCCAGTCGATCCTACCGTGATTGAATTCCCTCATGATGAGCAGGTGGGATCTATTTCTACAGGCAGCAGAGGCTGCCCTCTCAATTATAGTGTTAAATGCCAAGTTGTTGTTGTCATACTCTTGCCTTAGTCTTCTGTTATTTGGTGGAGGGTTATATATCACTGCTACTACTACTTTGGGTTCTCCCTTTGTCATGGTGCCTGTTATGTAGTCTCTGAATCCCTCGCAGCCCCGATAACGATCTCCTGAAACTCCATTCCTTTTTCATTGGTAGAGCCACTCCAACTCCTCACCTTCCTTCCCTTTATTTCCTTAATACAGTGTAGTCTTGGGGAAACACTTTCTCTTTCCCTTAGTTCACTTGCCGTGCTTATGATCCCATCTATGTTTGAGAACATCACCCTGAAACTGACATTCATCTGTCTTTTCTCAGATGCTATTGCTGCCCCTGAAGCAGGGAAACAGGGCGGGACCGGGATGGGAGGGCCTGTGAAGGGGGACCTGGGGGATTTGGGGTGTGCGAGGGCTGGGAGGATCTGGTGCGGGGAGGGTGGTGTAGGAGGGAGGGCTTGGGGGAGTTGGTGGGAAACGAGTGCTTGGGGGGTTGGGAGGCGGGGGAGGCTTGAGGTTGGGGGAGTGTGAGAAGGGGAGGCTTGAGTGGGTGGGTGAGAGGGGGGAGGATTTGGGGAGCGTGGGAGAAGGGAAGGCTTGGGGGGGAGGGGGCATAAGAGGAAGGAGGGCTTGGGGGGGAGGTTATTGAAAAGGGTGTGCTGAGGGGGCTGTGGAAGAAGGGAGGGATTAGGAGAGTGGGGGAGAAAGGAGGGCTCAGGAGGATGGGGGATACTGGCGGGGTTCCTTGATTCCTTTCCTTTGTGTGTGTGTGTGTGTGTGTGTGTGTGTGTGTGTGTGTGTGTGTGTGTGTGTGTGTGTGTGTTTGCATGTGCGTGCGTGTGTACTCACCTGGGTTATGGGTCAAGCACGCTTCCACTGCGCCACTCTGCTCGACGACTCGTGTGTGCGTGCGTTTGTGCGTGCGTGTGTTATGAGGGTCCCGGAAATGTCAACCTCTACCCAAAATGAGCCACTTTGAGATTTTAAATGTATATGATATACTGAACAAGAATTTGATAATATTTTACCTCACTCTGTACACCTGAATAATTGACCAGAGAGGGGAACCTACCCGTCAGCCTCCCGCTCGCACAACCAGGTGTATAATTATGATGGCTGGATGACGAAGTGCTCCGTCGTCATCTCCCACGTGGTGAGGAGACTAATCCAGTAGATTGATGATGGCGGTTCTTCTCTAACACAAAGCTCTGGTGTCAGTCACTGTATCAGTGTGTCTGTTGTGTTACAGTTCACCAATTCACTGCACCACTGATCACTGGACCCAATATGTAAACAAAGCCTCGTGGCCCTCCCACGTGGCCTGTCTGGTGAATTCACAATTCAACACAAATTTTAGTGATAGCACAGTTTTTTTTCCTATTCACAGCAGTTATACACTTTGTGATACCCCTAGATCTGTGATCTCTTTACTGTAGCCTTCATTAGCCCAAAATATTGGCGTTTATCGTAGAGCGTGACCCCGTGACCCTCCCTCGACGGCTGACTCGACTTGACGAGTCGATATGATGACTGCTGGGTGTTGTCTGCTAGGTGTTGACTGCTAGGTGTGACTGCTAGGTGATGACTGCTAGGTGTTAACTACTAGGAGATGACTGCAAGGTGATGACTGGTAGGTGTTGACTGCTAGGTGATGACTGCTAGGTGTTGACTGCTAGGTGATGACAGCTAGGTGTTGACTACTAGCTGTGAGGGGGTGTGAGTTTTCAGTTGCATATATGCCTGGGGACCATTCAGGCTTGTTCGCATTTGTGTTCCTCATGTGTGCCCCAAAGAATGAGGTGATTTGATAAAATACTATGCCCAAGATTACCATTAGAGTGCCGGCGGGATGATGGGAATTAGCCTCGACTAAAGGGGAGCCGGTCGGCCGAGCGGACAGCATGCTTGACTTGTGATCCTGTGGTCCTGGGTTCGATCCCAGGCGCCTTCGAGAAACAATGGGCAGAGTTTCTTTCACCCGATGCCCCTGTTACCTAGCAGTAAAATAGGTACCTAGGTGTTAGTCAGCTGTCACGGGCTGCTTCCTGGGGGTGGAGGCCTGGTCGAGGACCGGGCCGCGGGGACACTAAAAAGCCCCGAAATCATCTCAAGATAACCTCAAGATAACCATCATCTTTGACCGGTCATGATGGTCGAGTGGTTAAGGTGTCCTGTACACCAGTTACAGAGTGCTCCTGGCAGTATGGGTTCGAGTCACTTCTGGGGTGTGAGTTTTCAGTTGCATGTTTTCTTTATGCCTGTGGACCATTCAGGCTTATATATATATCTATATATATATATATATATATATATATATATATATATATATATATATATATATATATATATATATATGTATATATATATATATATATATATATATATATATATATATATATGTATATATATATATATATATATATATATATATGTATATATATATATATATATATATATGTATATATATATATATATATATATATATATATATATATATATATATATATATATATATATATATAAATATATATATATATATATTTATATATATATATATATATATATATATATATATATATAAATATATATATATATATATATATATATATATATATATATAAATATATATATATATATATTATTAAATATGACCGAAAAAGTAAGATTAATAATTCTAACACGAATTTTCTCAATCTTTCGTACATTTCTTTTCACTGTTGGTGGTAATTCAAAAATCAATTCTCCAAAATTCATTTTTATTTCTAGTCTGACGCGACACGCGACACAGTGTCGCGTCAGACTAGAAATAAAAATGAATTTTGGAGAATTGATTTTTGAATTACCACCAACAGTGAAAAGAAATGTACGAAAGACTGAGAAAATTCGTGTTAGAATTATTAATCTTACTTTTTCGGTCATATTTAATAATATATGTCTACAGGAAAGACTGCTACCAAAATATACTAATATATATATATATATATATATATATATATATATATATATATATATATATACATATATATATATATATATATATATATATATATATATATATATATATATATATATATATGTATATATATTATTAAATATGACCGAAAAAGTAAGATTAATAATTCTAACACGAATTTTCTCAATCTTTCGTACATTACGCTTCACTGTTGGAGGTAAATCAAAAATCAATTCTCCAAAATTCATTTTTATTTCTAGTCTGACGCGACACGGGCGCGTTTCGTAAAATTTATTACATTTTCAAAGACTTTAGTTCACAAATACACAACTGAATAGAACTTACGTATCTCCGATTTTATATCTACATTTGAGTGAGGTGGATGGGGTGATGTGGAGCCCTGTTGCTTATGCAACAGTTGCTTATGCTTATGCATAAGCAACAGGGCTCCATTAAGGAACATATAATCTCTTCCCACATCCAAACCATCGCCAGAGAAATCCTAGTAAACAACACAGAAATCATCGATAGATACAGCGATAGCTGGCGGCTTGACGTTTGCGAGGCACTACACATCAAGACGTCAACACCAGCAATCAACAGCCAATTATTGCACAACTATATTCTACCCACCTCAAGACTCCGCTCCAATATAGAAGCATCAAGAAATATGGACCAATAGGCTTTCTACAAACACTTCTATTCAATATCCATTGCTTCGTGTTCTGTCTTGTGTTGATGAAATTAATACCCTATTAATACTCTTGTTCTGTCTTGTGTTGATGAAATTAATACCCTATTAATACCACAATTTGCTCAGTCTTGTGTTAATGCCACATCACCCCATCCACCTCACTCAAATGTAGATATAAAATCGGAGATACGTAAGTTCTATTCAGTTGTGTATTTGTGAACTAAAGTCTTTGAAAATGTAATAAGTTTTACGAAACGCGCCCGTGTCGCGTCAGACTAGAAATAAAAATGAATTTTGGAGAATTGATTTTTGATTTACCTCCAACAGTGAAGCGTAATGTACGAAAGATTGAGAAAATTCGTGTTAGAATTATTAATCTTACTTTTTCGGTCATATTTAATAATATATGTCTACAGGAAAGACTGCTACCAAAATATACTAATATATATATATATATATATATATATATATATATATATATATATATATATATATATATATATATATATATATATATATATATATATATTATTAAATATGACCGAAAAAGTAAGATTAATAATTCTAACACGAATTTTCTCAATCTTTCGTACATTACGCTTCACTGTTGGAGGTAAATCAAAAATCACTTCTCCAAAATTCATTTTTATTTCTAGTCTGACGCGACACGGGCGCGTTTCGTAAAACTTATTACATTTTCAAAGACTTCACAAATACACAACTGATTAGAACGTATCTCTGATTTTATATCTACATTTGAGTGAGGTGGGAGGGGTGATGTGGCATTAACACAAGACAGAACAAGAGGGGATATTAATAGGGTATTAAAAGTATCAACACAAGACAGAACAGAAACAATGGGTATTGAATAGAAGTGTTTGTAGAAAGCCTATTGGTCCATATTTCTTGATGCTTCTATATTGGAGCGGAGTCTTGAGGTGGGTAGAATATAGTTGTGCAATAATTGGCTGTTGATTGCTGGTGTTGACTTCTTGATGTGTAGTGCCTCGCAAACGTCAAGCCGCCTGCTATCGCTGTATCTATCGATGATTTCTGTGTTGTTTACTAGGATTTCTCTGGCGATGGTTTGGTTATAGGAAGAGATTATATGTTCCTTAATGGAGCCCTGTTGCTTATGCATCGTTAAACGCCTAGAAAGAGATGTTGTTGTCTTGCCTATATACTGGGTTTTTTGGAGCTTACAGTCCCCAAGTGGGCATTTGAAGGCATAGACGACATTAGTCTCTTTTAAAGCGTTCTGTTTTGTGTCTGGAGAGTTTCTCATGAGTAGGCTGGCCGTTTTTCTGGTTTTATAGTAAATCGTCAGTTGTATCCTCTGATTTTTGTCTGTAGGGATAACGTTTCTATTAACAATATCTTTCAGGACCCTTTCCTCCGTTTTATGAGCTGTGGAAAAGAAGTTCCTGTAAAATAGTCTAATAGGGGGTATAGGTGTTGTGTTAGTTGTCTCTTCAGAGGTTGCATGGCTTTTCACTTTCCTTCTTATGATGTCTTCGATGAAACCATTGGAGAAGCCGTTATTGACTAGGACCTGCCTTACCCTACAGAGTTCTTCGTCGACTTGCTTCCATTCTGAGCTGTGGCTGAGAGCACGGTCGACGTATGCGTTAACAACACTCCTCTTGTACCTGTCAGGGCAGTCGCTGTTGGCATTTAGGCACATTCCTATGTTTGTTTTCTTAGTGTAGACTGCAGTGTGGAAACCTCCGCCCTTTTCCATGACTGTTACATCTAGAAAAGGCAGCTTCCCATCCTTTTCCGTCTCGTAAGTGAAACGCAGCACGGAACTCTGCTCAAATGCCTCCTTCAGCTCATGCAGATGTCTGACATCAGGTACCTGTGTAAAAATGTCGTCAACATACCTGCAGTATATGGCCGGTTTCAAGTTCATGTCGACTAAGACTTTTTGCTCGATGGTACCCATGTAGAAGTTTGCAAACAGGACACCTAGGGGAGAACCCATGGCGACCCCATCTACTTGCTTATACATGTGCCCATCCGGGCTCAAGAAGGGTGCCTCTTTAGTACAAGCTTGGAGTAGTTTCCTCAGAATACTTTCTGGCATGTCAAGAGGAGTACCGGCTGGATCACGATACACTCTGTCGGCTATCATTCTGATTGTCTCGTCCACAGGTACGTTGGTAAACAGCGATTCTACGTCCAACGAGGCTCTTATCCCTGTGTCCCGTGTGCCCCGCAGTAAGTCCACAAATTCCTTTGGAGACTTCAGGCTGAAGGCGCAAGGAACATAAGGAGTCAGCAGGCCATTGAGTCGCTTTGCTAGTCTGTACGTGGGTGTGGGTATCTGGCTAATGATTGGCCGAAGTGGGTTTCCAGGCTTGTGCGTCTTGACATTTCCATACGCATATCCAGGTTTATATTCCCCAATGATCTTTGGCAGGTGGAGTCCGGATTTCTTGGCGTTTACAGTTTCGATCAGTTTGTTGACCTTTGCTTTTAATTCGGCTGTAGTGTCCTTCGTTACCCTTTGGAACTTAGTTTGGTCAGAGAGTATGAGGTTCATTTTCGCCAGATATTCGTCTTTTTTAAGAATGACATATTGGCGACTTGTCACCTCTCCTGACAACTATCTCCTTGTTCTCACGAAGGCTTTTAGCTGCCGCTTTAAGCTCGGGGGACAGTATGGTGCTTCTGTAGTTGCCTCGATTCTTTCCTCCTTCTGCAATAAGTTCTGCTTGTAAGGTATCTTTGGTAGTGACCTTCTTTTGTGTCTCGAGGTCGAATATGTCGTCCAACAGAATTTCCAACTCTACTTTCCGGGCCATTTCACTCGGTCTGGACATAACATGACAGTTTGTGCCCAGATTTAGGAGAGTGACTTGGTCCTCAGTGAGGTTAATTCCTGCAAGGTTCAGGAAGCCATCTCTTGGTCGTGGAATTGCCATAGGTCCTCCATATACTGTTGTTAGTTTGTTGATAATCCTTGTTTCAGTGCTGAGGTGATGTTGGTCTGTGAGGATGTCGAGGTGTTGTTCAATGCGGGTACGGATACTATGGTCGATGTTGCTATTTCTCCACTCGTTTGTAGCATGAGGTAGTTGCGTTTTGTTGTCTTTGATTTCATTCTCTGCCTTGTATATCTGATCACGAATCAGATCCTGGCGATATGTTAACGCATACGTCGACCGTGCTCTCAGCCACAGCTCAGAATGGAAGCAAGTCGACGAAGAACTCTGTAGGGTAAGGCAGGTCCTAGTCAATAACGGCTTCTCCAATGGTTTCATCGAAGACATCATAAGAAGGAAAGTGAAAAGCCATGCAACCTCTGAAGAGACAACTAACACAACACCTATACCCCCTATTAGACTATTTTACAGGAACTTCTTTTCCACAGCTCATAAAACGGAGGAAAGGGTCCTGAAAGATATTGTTAATAGAAACGTTATCCCTACAGACAAAAATCAGAGGATACAACTGACGATTTACTATAAAACCAGAAAAACGGCCAGCCTTCTCATGAGAAACTCTCCAGACACAAAACAGAACGCTTTAAAAGAGACTAATGTCGTCTATGCCTTCAAATGCCCACTTGGGGACTGTAAGCTCCAAAAAACCCAGTATATAGGCAAGACAACAACATCTCTTTCTAGGCGTTTAACGATGCATAAGCAACAGGGCTCCATTAAGGAACATATAATCTCTTCCCATAACCAAACCATCGCCAGAGAAATCCTAGTAAACAACACAGAAATCATCGATAGATACAGCGATAGCAGGCGGCTTGACGTTTGCGAGGCACTACACATCAACAAGTCAACACCAGCAATCAACAGCCAATTATTGCACAACTATATTCTAACCCACCTCAAGACTCCGCTCCAATATAGAAGCATCAAGAAATATGGACCAATAGGCTTTCTACAAACACTTCTATTCAATACCCATTGTTTCTGTTCTGTCTTGTGTTGATACTTTTAATACCCTATTAATATCCCCTCTTGTTCTGTCTTGTGTTAATGCCACATCACCCCTCCCACCTCACTCAAATGTAGATATAAAATCAGAGATACGTTCTAATCAGTTGTGTATTTGTGAAGTCTTTGAAAATGTAATAAGTTTTACGAAACGCGCCCGTGTCGTGTCAGACTAGAAATAAAAATGAATTTTGGAGAAGTGATTTTTGATTTACCTCCAACAGTGAAGCGTAATGTACGAAAGATTGAGAAAATTCGTGTTAGAATTATTAATCTTACTTTTTCGGTCATATTTAATAATATATGTCTACAGGAAAGACTGCTACCAAAATATACTAATATTAAAGTGCACGACCCAGCAGCAAGGAATCAAGCCTTCACGATAAAATATCGCCAGGATCTGATTCGTGATCAGATATACAAGGCAGAGAATGAAATCAAAGACAACAAAACGCAACTACTTCATGCTACAAACGAGTGGAGAAATAGCAACATCGACCATAGTATCCGTACCCGCATTGAACAACACCTCAACATCCTCACAGACCAACATCACCTCAGCACTGAAACAAGGATTATCAAGAAACTAACAACATTATATGGAGGACCTATGGCAATTCCACGACCAAGAGATGGCTTCCTGAACCTTGCAGGAATTAACCTCACTGAGGACCAAGTCACTCTCCTAAATCTGGGCATAAACTGTCATGTTATGTCCAGACCGAGTGAAATGGCCCGGAAAGTAGAGTTGGAAATTCTGTTGGACGACATATTCGACCTCGAGACACAAAAGAAGGTCACTACCAAAGATACCTTACAAGGAGAACTTATTGCAGAAGGAGGAAAGAATCGAGGCAACTACAGAAGCACCATACTGTCCCCCGAGCTTAAAGCGGCAGCTAAAAGCCTTCGTGAGAACAAGGAGATAGTTGTCAGGAGAGGTGACAAGTCGCCAATATATGTCATTCTTAAAAAAGACGAATATCTGGCGAAAATGAACATCATACTCTCTGACCAAACTAAGTTCCAAAGGGTAACGAAGGACACTACAGCCGAATTAAAAGCAAAGGTCAACAAACTGATCGAAACTGTAAACGCCAAGAAATCCGGACTCCACCTGCCAAAGATCATTGGGGAATATAAACCTGGATATGCGTATGGAAATGTCAAGACGCACAAGCCTGGAAACCCACTTCGGCCAATCATTAGCCAGATACCCACACCCACGTACAGACTGGCAAAGCGACTCAACGGCCTGCTGACTCCTTATGTTCCTTGCGCCTTCAGCCTGAAGTCTCCAAAGGAATTTGTGGACTTACTGCGGGGCACACGGGCCACAGGGATAAGAGCCTCGTTGGACGTAGAATCGCTGTTTACCAACGTACCTGTGGACGAGACAATCGGAATGATAGCCGACAGAGTGTATCGTGATCCAGCCTGTACTCCTCTTGACATGCCAGAAAGTATTCTGAGGAAACTACTCCAAGCTTGTACTAAAGAGGCACCCTTCTTGAGCCCGGATGGGCACATGTATAAGCAAGTAGATGGGGTCGCCATGGGTTCTCCCCTAGGTGTCCTGTTTGCAAACTTCTACATGGGTACCATCGAGCAAAAAGTCTTAGTCGACATGAACTTGAAACCGGCCATATACTGCAGGTATGTTGACGACATTTTTACACAGGTACCTGATGTCAGACATCTGCATGAGCTGAAGGAGGCATTTGAGCAGAGTTCTGTGCTGCGTTTCACTTACGAGACGGAAAAGGATGGGAAGCTGCCTTTTCTAGATGTAACAGTCATGGAAAAGGGCGGAGGTTTCCACACTGCAGTCTACACTAAGAAAACAAACATAGGAATGTGCCTAAATGCCAACAGCGACTGCCCTGACAGGTACAAGAGGAGTGTTGTTAACGCATATGTCGACCGTGCTCTCAGCCACAGCTCAGAATGGAAGCAAGTCGACGAAGAACTCTGTAGGGTAAGGCAGGTCCTAGTCAATAACGGCTTCTCCAATGGTTTCATCGAAGACATCATAAGAAGGAAAGTGAAAAGCCATGCAACCTCTGAAGAGACAACTAACACAACACCTATACCCCCTAGTAGACTATTTTACAGGAACTTCTTTTCCACAGCTCATAAAACGGAGGAAAGGGTCCTGAAAGATATTGTTAATAGAAACGTTATCCCTACAGACAAAAATCAGAGGATACAACTGACGATTTACTATAAAACCAGAAAAACGGCCAGCCTACTCATGAGAAACTCTCCAGACACAAAACAGAACGCTTTAAAAGAGACTAATGTCGTCTATGCCTTCAAATGCCCACTTGGGGACTGTAAGCTCCAAAAAAACCCAGTATATAGGCAAGACAACAACATCTCTTTCTAGGCGTTTAACGATGCATAAGCAACAGGGCTCCATTAAGGAACATATAATCTCTTCCCATAACCAAACCATCGCCAGAGAAATCCTAGTAAACAACACAGAAATCATCGATAGATACAGCGATAGCAGGCGGCTTGACGTTTGCGAGGCACTACACATCAAGAAGTCAACACCAGCAATCAACAGCCAATTATTGCACAACTATATTCTACCCACCTCAAGACTCCGCTCCAATATAGAAGCATCAAGAAATATGGACCAATAGGCTTTCTACAAACACTTCTATTCAATACCCATTGTTTCTGTTCTGTCTTGTGTTGATACTTTTAATACCCTATTAATATCCCCTCTTGTTCTGTCTTGTGTTAATGCCACATCACCCCTCCCACCTCACTCAAATGTAGATATAAAATCAGAGATACGTTCTAATCAGTTGTGTATTTGTGAAGTCTTTGAAAATGTAATAAGTTTTACGAAACGCGCCCGTGTCGCGTCAGACTAGAAATAAAAATGAATTTTTGGAGAAGTGATTTTTGATTTACCTCCAACAGTGAAGCGTAATGTACGAAAGATTGAGAAAATTCGTGTTAGAATTATTAATCTTACTTTTTCGGTCATATTTAATAATATATGTCTACAGGAAAGACTGCTACCAAAATATACTAATATATATATATATATATATATATATATATATATATATATATATATATATATATATATATATATATATATATATATATATATATATATATATATATATATATATATATATATATATATAATATATATATATATATATATATATATATATATATATTATATATATATATATATATATATATATATATATATATTTTATTAAATACGACCGAAAAAGTAAGATTAATAATTCTAACACGAATTTTCTCAATCTTTCGTACATTATGCTTCACTGTTGGAGGTAAATCAAAAATCACTTCTCCAAAATTCATTTTTATTTCTAGTCTGACGCGACACGGGCGCGTTTCGTAAAACTTATTACATTTTCAAAGACTTCACAAATACACAACTGATTAGAACTTGCGTTTCCCTGATTTTATATCTACATTTGAGTGAGGTGGGAAGGGTGATGTGGCATTACATTTGAGTAAGGTGGGAAGGATGATGTGGCATTAGAGGATATTAATAGGGTATTAAAAGTATCAACACAAGACAGAACACGAAACAATGGATATTGAATAGAAGTGTTTGTAGAAAGCCTATTGGTCCATATTTCTTGATGCTTCTATATTGGAGCGGAGTCTTGAGGTGGGTAGAATATATACACAACTATATTCTACCCACCTCAAGACTCCGCTCCAATATAGAAGCATCAAGAAATATGGACCAATAGGCTTTCTACAAACACTTCTATTCAATATCCATTGTTTCGTGTTCTGTCTTGTGTTGATACTTTTAATACCCTATTAATATCCTCTAATGCCACATCATCCTTCCCACCTTACTCAAATGTAATGCCACATCACCCTTCCCACCTCACTCAAATGTAGATATAAAATCAGGGAAACGCAAGTTCTAATCAGTTGTGTATTTGTGAAGTCTTTGAAAATGTAATAAGTTTTACGAAACGCGCCCGTGTCGCGTCAGACTAGAAATAAAAATGAATTTTGGAGAAGTGATTTTTGATTTACCTCCAACAGTGAAGCATAATGTACGAAAGATTGAGAAAATTCGTGTTAGAATTATTAATCTTACTTTTTCGGTCATATTTAATAAAATATGTCTACAGGAAAGACTGCTACCAAAATATACTAATATATATATATATATATATATATATATATATATATATATATAGGGGTACCACCTCGGGTGCAAGTGTAGGGACCCATAGCCTCGGAGAAGAAAATAAAGAGTACTCAAAGAAGACCTTGTGGATTCTCACTGAACACTTTGATATTTTTTTCTCCTACCACGAGCCGAGTTCGATCGCAGGCGCCGGCCAGAAACAATGGGCAGAGTTTCTTTCACCTTATGCCCCTGTTACCTAGCAGTAAAATAGGTACCTGGGATGTTAGTCAGCTGTCACGGGCTACTTCCTGGGGGTGGAGGCCTGGTCGAGGACCGGGCCGCGGGGACACTAAAAAAAGCCCCAAAATCATCTCAAGATAATCTCAAAATAACCACCCTTATTCTTTTGGTATGTGTGTATATATATATCTAACTTTATTTGAAAATTTCATTACACAAGAAGGGTTACAACATTGGTTACATGCAGGGTAAAATGCTTCTTGTCACAAGTTGTAGAGCTCCTCCAGCTCCTCAGATGGCGTGCAGAAACCATGGATGCTGTGAGCATTTCCTCTCTGTGTAACACGGGACGCTGCCACCATTGTAACCCTAGCCCGTATTGGCTCTACTTTGTCCTTTACGTGCCCGTAGTTATTATTTACTTAAACTTAATTCCAAGGGACCCCAGAGCTACTCGAGCCGAGTCCCACAACCACGTGGTCTTAGCTACTCGATCGGCTTAGATTCTACAGCCCCCATGACGTCGTACTAGACTTCTAGCAAACTCAAGGATCTCCTTCTGCTGCCACCACCAGACCATTAATCAGAAGCGTCAATTAATCGGGGTCTGGATCAATTAATCAATCATTAAAACCTTGGGGCTTAATCCCCAAATTACTTGGAAAAGGAGGGATGAATCTACGTTAAGTGTGGGAATACCGAAAACAAGGGGATATATGATCTCTTAAACTTTACTACGCTTGCGGCCCAAATAAACTCAAACTCGTGGAGACCACGTGACAAGGACATGCAAAACATTCATGGAAATAATAAAATACAGGGAAAAAACTAATCATTTATTTATGCAAAGCTAAGCAACAATCAATAAATATCACTCCCTAAACTGAAAACTTCCTCTACAGGCAAAAGTGAATTATTTCCCTATACAAAACGTAACAACTATACCTTGTCTCTGAAACCAGCTGCTGGAATGCCGATTTCGGGAGAAGTGAAGGTGGAACGACCTCCCCTAGTTGGTGACCGAGCCCACACTGTCTCCTGCCTAGCCTTCCTCACAGCTAGTGAGAGCTAGAGGGTATTCTTCCACCAGGCC
>NC_091157.1:35384861-35424861 GCF_040958095.1 Procambarus clarkii
ACAGACACCACCACAAGACCACCACAAGACCACCACAGACACCACCACAGACACCACCACAAGACCACCACAAGACCACCACAGACACCACCACAGACACCACCACAAGACCACCACAAGACCACCACAGACACCACCACAAGACCACCACAAGACCACCACAGACACCACCACAAGACCACCACAAGACCACCACAGACACCACCACAAGACCACCACAGACACCACCACAAGACCACCACAGACGCCACCACAGACACCACCACAGACACCACTACAAGACCACCACAAGACCACCACAGACACCACCACAAGACCACCACAGACACCACCACAAGACCACCACAGACACCACCACAAGACCACCACAGACGCCACCACAGACACCACCACAGACATCCCCACAGACACCACCACAGACACCACCACAGACACCACCACAAGACCACTACAGACACCACCACAGACACCACCACAGACACCACCACAGACACCACCACAGACACCACCACAAGACCACTACAGACACCACCACAGACACCACCACAGACACCACCACAGCCACCACCACAGACACCACCACCAGACCACCACAGACACCACCACGAGACCACCACAGACACCACCACAAGACCTCCACCACAGACACCACCACAGACACCACCATAGCCACCACCGCAGACACCACCACAGACAACACCACAGACACCACCACAGACAACACCACAGACACCACCACAGACACCACCATAGCCACCACCGCAGACACCACCACAGACAACACCACAGACACCACCACAAGACCACCACAGACACCACCACAAGACCACTACTGACACCACCACAGCCACCACCACAGACACCACCACAAGACCACTACAGACACCACCACGAGACCACCACAGACACCACCACAAGACCTCCACCACAGACACCACCACAGACACCACCATAGCCACCACCGCAGACACCACCACAGACACCACCACACGACCACCACTACAAGACCACCACAGACAATTCCACAAGACCACCACAGACACCACCACTGACACCACCACAGACACTACCATAAGACACCACTACAGACACCATCACAGACACCATCACAGACATCAGCACAAGACCACCACCACAGTCACCACCACAGACACCACCACAAGACCACCACAAACACCACTACAAGACCACCACCACAGTCACCACCACAGACACTTTCACAAGACCACCACAGACACCACCACTAGACCATCACAGACACCTCCCCTGACACCACAGCCACCACCACAGACATCGCCATAGATATCACCACAGCAACCACCACAGACACCACCACAGACACCCCCACAGACACTACTACAAGACCACCACAGACACCACCACAGACCCCACCACAGCCACCACCACAGACACCACCACAGACACCACAAGACCACCACAGACACCACCTCAGACTCCACCACGAGACCAGCACAGACAGCACTACAAGACCTCCTCCACAGACACCACCACAGACACCACCACAGCCACCACCGCAGACACCTCCACAGACAACACCACAGACACCACCACAGGAACATCACAAGACAACCACCACAGATACCACCACAAGACTACCACAAGAACACCACAGACACCACTACTGACACCACCACAGACACTACCACAAGACCACCATAGGCACCACCACAGACACCATCACAGACACCAACATCACAGACACCATCACAGACACCACCACAAGACCAACACAGACACCACCACTAGACCATCACAGACACCTCCCCTGACACCACCACAGACATCACCATAGACACCACCACAAGACCACCACAGACACCACCACAGGACCACCACAGACACCACCACAGACACCACCACAGACTCCACCACAGCCACCACCACAGACACCACCACAGCCACCACCACAGACACCACCACAGACACCACCACAGACACCACCACAGACACCACCACAGCCACCACCACAGACACCACCACAGACACCACCACAGACACCACCACAGCCACCACCACAGACACCCCCACAGACACCACCACAGTCCCCACCACAGACACCACCACAGGAACATCACAAGACCACCACCACAGACACCACCACAAGACCACCACAGACACCACCACAGACACCACCACAGACACCACCACAGACACCATCACAGCCACCACCACAGACATCACCACAGACACCACCACAGACACCACCACAGACACCACCACAGACACCACCACAGACACCACCACAGACACCACCACAGACACCACCACAGACACCACCACAGTATCATTAGCCAGGCGGGGCAAGGGAGGGCTAGCAAGATGTGTTGGACATTTCCATACCATTATATTGTGGAGTAGTGAATGCTTCGTGACATTCTTTTCCTCTTTCCTGGAGCAGTCTTCTTCCTCGTGTTGATTATTTAGGCGCCTGTTTCTTACACTGTAAAACTGATTTCTGCAGATGAATGATGTGTGTGTTGGTGAATATGAACGGGCTCTCTCTCTCTCTCTCTCTATCTCTCTCTCTCTCTCTTTTCCCAACCACTTGGGCTGGACGGTAGAGCGACGGTCTCGCTTCATGCAGGTTGGCGTTCAATCCCCGACCGTCCAAGTGGTTGGGGCACCATTTCTTTCCATTCGTCCCATCCCAAATCCTTATCCTGACCTCTTCCAAGTGCTATATAGTCGTAATGGCTTGGCGTTTTCTCCCTGATAGTTTCCTTTCCTTTTCTCTCTCTCTCTCTCTCTCTCTCTCTCTCTCTCTCTCTCTCTCTCTCTCTCTCTCTCTCTCTCTCTCTCTCTCTCTCTCTCTCTCTCTCTCTCTCTCTCTTTGTCTCTCTCTCTCTCTCTCTCTCTCTCTCTCTCTCTCTCTCTCTCTCTCTCTCTCTCTCTCTCTTTGTCTCTCTCTCTCTCTCTCTCTCTCTCTCTCTCTCTCTCTCTCTCTCTCTCTCTCTCTCTCTCTCTCTCTCTCTCTCTCTCTCTCTCTCTCTCTCTCTATTTTTCACTCTCTCTCTCGCTCTCACTTCTTTTCTGACAATTTTGTCATGCAACAGGAATAATGGGATATGTTGCAGCATTGTTCTGGTTGCCGCAGCTTAATTCCCAAAGGCATAATTGACCAACCAGCTTGGGCAAGTAACAGATAACATCGTACCCTGAGCAGTAACAAACGCTTAATTATACGTGGATATGCAACATAGAGGTGTGATGTGGGTGCTTGCAAATGTTAACTTGCAAATGTTTATATTCTCTAATATTTTGTTTGCTTCTCCCCCACAGATTGTTGCCACAAAGGAAACCCGACATCTTACACTTCACCGTCACCATAGTCAAGCAGACGCCACAGGAACCAACACCCACAACAGGACACACAGGGAGTAATCACACTAACGTGATTGCGTCAATGAGAAAATGTGTGGGAACACCCTCCGCATAGTTTCGAACCCTCCTCACTGCTCCTACTGATTTTCTCACAGAACAGGATGTGTACATGAGATGAACCACAGTATAGTGCTCAGGAGTTTTGAGACAAGGTCTGCTGTAAAGTTGGCTCCTAGAATATAATGGAGGCGTTATAGTGAGGAGATCTGCATATATTTCCAGTCTAGAGATGAACGCTTTGACACCCTGACCGTAAAACTGGCTATACTCAGAGTAATTTACCTTCTCCATAAGGGCTCTTTTAATGGAAAAGAATAAAGGCGAAAGTTATGAAATAACTTGGAAAGTGAGTTGACTGTTGAGTGCAATAGAGTGCAATAGAGATAGGGAGGAGGTTAAGGGAAGGGAGGCTGGATGCTGCGAGGCTCCAACAGTGGCTTTGACGCGAGAGGGAGAGAGAGAAAGAGTGCATTAGGGAAACATTGGAAGTGTTATCAGGGGAGCCACATCCCCGCTGTGGGGTGTGCTCTGACGGGTCATCTCCACCCTCTGACGTCCCTTCCCTCAAACACACACACACACACACACACACACACACACACACACACACACACACACACACACACACACACACACACACACACACACACACACACACTCACACACCACAACACAAACCACAATCACAGCTACATATATATTTTACAAAGCTCACGACAAACACAACAGAAACATTGCGTTGTTAAGAACCGGAATTCGGAGAGGGGAAGGTAAAATATAAAGCCAAAAACGAAAGTAAAAGTTATGAAAATCACCAAAAATCACAAAAAAGTGACGCAACTTTTGCGTGAAGAAGTGGAAGAGACAGAAACAAAGGAAGGGGAAGAGAAGTCAACAAGAAGAGAGAGAACCCCGAGGACGAGGAGCAGGCGAGAGAAGAACTGGATTAGAGAGTGTTTCACCTGAGAGAAGGTTGCATGGTGTTGGCCACCTCTCGACCCGCCAGGTGGCCCAGACATGTGGAGGGGCCGGAGCGGCCGAGGGCAGTACTGGGGCGTGGTGTGGACGTGTATGGCCGTGCTGGCCGTTACCTCCGTGCCCACCAGCCCGGGCCGAGGCCTCACACCAGCGGCCGCGGCCGAGGAAGAAGACTGGGGTGAGTAACCATTCATTATTAAGTTGCATCTTATTGTTCTCTATTGATTTGTCTTCGTTTCTCTGAGTTTGTGGCTTTCTATCAATTGTGTTTGGCTCGTTGCAGCATGTTTCCCACCAACACATCTGTTAAATATGCTGTCATAATGGAATTATTATTTACCATCGCGAAAAAGAGCCAGAGATGAGTTTTTTTTGTTAAAGTCATATATGTTAGTATCGATGGTTGACTTACCCTCAGAGGTTTCTGGAGTCGAGTTTGGCGACCCTTGAGTACCTTGATTACCTTGAGTACCTTGAGTACCTTGAGGACCATGAGTACCTGGAGTACCATGATTACCTCGAGTACCTTGAGTACCTTGAGTACCATGATTACCTCGAGTACTTTGAGTATCATGATTACCTTGAGTACCTTAAGTACCATGAGTACCTTGGGTACCTTGAGTACCATGATTACCTTGAGTACCTTGAGTACCCTGAGTACCTTGGGTACTTTGAGTACTCTGAGTACCATGAGAACCTTGGGTACCTTGAGTACCTTGAGAACCTTGGGTACCTTGAGTACCATGAGTACCTTAAATACAATGATTACCTTGAGTACCATGAGTACCTTAAATACAATGATTACCTTGAGTACCTTGGGTACCAAGAGTACCTTGGGTACCAAGAGTGCCTTGGGTACCAAGAGTACCTTGGGTACCAAGAGTACCTTGGGTACCAAGAGTACCTTGGGTACCAAGAGTACCTTGGGTAACAAGAGTACCTTGGGTACCAAGAGTACCTTGGGTACCAAGAGTACCTTGGGTACCTTAAATACAATGATTACCTTGAGTACCAAGAGTACCTTGGGTACCAAGAGTACCTTGGGTACCAAGAGTACCTTGAGTACCATGAGTACCTTGAGTACCATGAGTACTTTTGGTACCTTGAGTACCATGAGTACCATGAATACCATGATTATCTTGAGAACCTTGAGTACATTGAGTACCATGAGTACCTTGAATACCATGAGTACCTTGAGTACCATGATTACCTTGAGTACCATAATTACCTTGAATACCATCAGTACCTTGAGTACCATGAGTACCAGTAAGTACCATGATTACCTTGAGTACCATGAGTACCTTGAGTACCATGAGTACCTTGAGTACCATGAGTACCTTGAGTACCATGAGTACCATTGAGTACCATGAGTACCTTGAGTACCATGAGTACCTTGAGTACCATGAGTACCATTGAGTACCATGAGTACCTTGAGTACCATGAGTACCTTGAGTACCATGAGTACCTTCAGTATCATGATAACGACGTGGAGACTACGGTGACGCGACCTTTACCTCTGGACCACGGCATGGCAAGACTTAAAATGTCTCGGAATCCAAAGAATCCACAGGACGTCTGGAGACCTCTACTATACCCACATTATACACATGCGGTTATGTATTTAACCTATATGTATATAGCTATAAGTATTCCTAACCGATTTGTAACCAGTCCAGTAGGTGTTACATATTCCCCCCCCCCCCTCCATGCACTCTGGTATAGGCAGTGGAGTTCTCCCACCACTGACGCTCCAGCTTCAAATACTGAAGGCTATCTCACTAGTGTAATAATAATAAGAAAATAAATTTGAGCCATGAGGAAAATAACTCCATTACTAATGCGGGTTTATATATATAAACCGTGGATTTGCTTCAGTAGGGGCCTCAGACGTCCTGTGGCTTCAATAATGTTTGCACAAGCATCTGACCTCCTAAGTTGGAGAACAGAGACTTTGGCAATGTTTCACTAAAAGTGACAGAGAGAGAGTGGTCTGGGGTGTGGGTTGAACATAGGGTGGTCGGGGTCACCAGAATTCAAAAGGAAACAGCGTGTCAGGGTCGCATTCACACACCCCACGACCATTTTTGGCACAATCCACCACTATACCTACAAAATTATTAGAAAAATAGAAGAAATGAAAATAGATATTTTCTCACAGAAATATATACAATTATTCATTAGTATGCACAGTAATATTTCATTCACTTGGATCATCGGAGATGTCAAACCGGACCATGAATGCTGATGATAACAATGGATCCGAGAAGTAAATAACTGGTCCAAACCGAGACCCAACTTCTAACTTCAGAAGATCTATGTGAATTACATATTCCTTCCATAGGTGAGGAGGGTTGCCAAATATCCTCTGGCTATGGAAAATATTTTTCAAAAGTGAAGATTGTCAATCAGTGAAGACGGAATAGTATATCAAATAATGCTAATGTTGAGATTGTCCTGTAGCATATTGAAGTCATCCAACTAGTTCCTTGTGTTAATTAGTTTCACTTCATTTTCACTCAGCAGCGGAAAATGAAACCATTCATCAAGGACAATCGTTCCCAACAATCAGGAACGTGATAAATGTATGTAGAGGGCACTTTGGGAAAGTGAATGTAACTCATCTCCTATGATTAACATTCACTGGCTCCGAAACATGGCTAATATTGCATACGTTGTACGTGATACAACATCTGGTATGTTTGTGTGAATGTGTGGAAATGTGGCTCTGCTGTGGTGTGTGTATTCACCTAGTTGTGCTTGCGGAGGTTGAGCTCTCTTCTTTCGACCCGCCTCTCAACTGTCAATCAACTGTTTCTACTACTACTATTTTTTTCCCCCACACCCCACACACACACCCCCCAGGAAGCAGCCAGTGACAGCTGACTAACTCCCATGTACCTATTTACTGCTAGGAAACAGGAGCATAGGGTGAAGGAAACTCTGCCCATCGTTTCTCGCCGGCGCCCGGGATCGAACCCGGGACCACAGGATCACGTGTACAGCGTGCTGTCCGCATGGCCGGCCGGCCTTCCAATCATATGTGTGTGTGTGTACTCACCTATTTGTACCCACCTATTTGTGCTTGCGGGGGTTGAGCTTTGGCTCTTTGGTCCCGCCTCTCAACTGTCAATCAACTGGTATACAGATTCCTGAGCCTACTGGGCTCTATCGTATCTACATTTAAAACTGTGTATGGAGTCAGCCTCCACCACATCACTGCCTTGTGCATTCCATCCGTTAACTACTCTGACACTGAAAAAGTTCCTTCTAACGTCTCAGTGGCTCATGTGGGTACTCAGTTTCCACCTGTGTCCCCTTGTTCGCGTCCCACCAGTGTTGAATAGTTTATCCTTGTTTATCCGGTCGATTCCTCTGAGGATTTTGTAGGTTGTGATCATGTCTCCCCTTACTCTTCTGTCTTCCAGTGTCGTAAGGTGCATTTCCCGCAGCCTTTCCTCGTAACTCATGCCTCTTAGTTCTGGGACTAGTCTAGTGGCATGCCTTCGGACTTTTTCCAGCTTCGTCTTGTGCTTGACAAGGTACGGGCTCCATGCTGGGGCCGCATACTCCAGAATTGGTCTTATATATGTGGTGTACAAGATTCTGAATGATTCCTTACACAGGTTCCTGAACGCTGTTCTGATGTTAGCCAGCCTCGCATATGCCGCAGACGTCACTCTTTTTTGTGGGCTTCAGGAGATAGGTTTGGTGTGATATCAACTCCTAGATCTTTCTCTCTGTTCGTTTCATTAAGTACTTCATCTCCTATTCTGTATCCTGTGTTTGGCCTCCTATTTCCACCACCTAGTTTCATTACTTTGCATTTACTCGGGTTGAACTTCAACAGCCATTTGTTGGACCATTCACTCAGTCTGTCTAGGTCATCTTGTAGCCTCCTACTATCGTCCTCAGTTTCAATCCTCCTCATAATTTTTGCATCATCGGCAAACATTGAGAGAAACGATTCTATACCCTCTGGAAGATCATTTACATATATCAGAAACAGTATAGGTCCAAGGACTGACCCCTGCGGTACTCCACTCGTAACGTCTCGCCAATCTGAGACCTCACCCCTCACACTGACTCGTTGTCTCCTGTTACTTAGTGTCACGTGGGGGTGGGCGGTCCGGGGCTCTGCTAACACTCGGCTGCTAGGGGCTCAAAGGCCCAAATACTCAGCCCCTCCGACTCCCTGGATTCACCGGAGTCTCCTTGGTCACACAAGATAGGACCAACAATGCCCACCTCCGCAGGTCGTTGCTTCCACCACAAAGGGGTGCCACTGATTCACCCTGGAAGCCCTTCAGTCAAACACGGGGAAACTGCTGTTAACAGTTCCGGCCTAGACCCGTGGGGGAGTGAAGGAAGACTCAGGCTTACCTATAACCATAACCTCCCTGAGTCTTGCCTGCCAGACAAAAAAAGGTTGCAGGAACTCCTTTCCCGCCTGTCTTCTCTATCTTCCTCTTAGCAAGGTCGCCAGCTGGGTTATTATATCTGCACCCCAGCAATGCAGTTCAGTGGGTGTATTATATATCGTTTGTAGCCAGAAATGTATGCTCATAGAGAATTATCATAAATGGAGGCACACTCAAACACAGTAATAAAATGTGTGGATTTACTGATGCAAATTACATGAACGCACACACACAATCACAAGTAATACATGAATATGGAATATGGATAATGAGCCTGGAGATCGTCAGCCTCTTCTTCCACGACCATCCAACACTCCTTCAACTGGGCAGGAATACAGGAGTCTCACACTCTCACAGGAGGGCCTTTTCACCACGTCGGCACCTCTTCTTCACTGTCCTGCCATCCATACACACTGTCCTCTCTGACAGTCCTGGACACAAGCTGCCTTGCAGCCTATTCTACTATTAAAGTAATAAAGTCTTGCTGCCACATACACAAGTAAATATTGTGGCCTAACTAGCCTACTCATACAAGGGGTAATGGGAGGGAAAAATGATCTACCTTACACTCCTGGCTCACGAAGCCGGTCCCTCGATGGTGTGAGGTTCCCACGCTTCCTTGGGTCGATCCTCGACGATCCGGGACGTTCCACAGGTCCTCAGGTGTCGTGAAGCCTTCGCGTCGTCGCCGTTCCAATCCCTGAGATTCAGCTGCCCCAATCCTGGTTCATCGATGGGCGCTGAGCTAATCACTATTTTTCCCCACACTCGCCTCTCCCACAGGGCGTCGCTCCTTGTCCTAGGCACGGTGTCGTCCTTCCAAGATTCTCAGTGGATGTGACCCCAGTCACAGCTGGGCTTGCTCGCCCCACCTTCCAGACCTCTACGTCCAGCCAGCGGCGCCGCCCAGCGTCGTCGCCGACTATTTTCCAAGTTTGGCACTTCTCTGCTCACTGAACTTGGTTCCTCTTTGGCTTCCCAGAAGCGCAGGGTCTCCAATAACTGTGATGGGCAGCGAAGGCCAGCTCAATCCACTGAACAAGGCTTGCAGAGCCTCCAATCCTTGAGAGCAGACCGAGGCGCGTCCTGTCGCTTCCACGGTCAGTACAACTCTGACGTTGGCGCCGCCCGGGGCACTCGGTGACGTCATGGCGCGCCCTGATTTGTCGCCCGCGACCTACGTCGGCCAATCCGCGATCGGCTTGTCTCCCTTCCAAAAGGTCATATCTGCCGTAGGGGATACTGTTTCATTTTATAACAGGGCGCCAATTTCTCCTTATTTACAACTTATAATGTAACCTCCTTCCATTAACTGGCAGCCGGTCTGGTCGCCACATATATCATTAGACTCCCTGAACCTCAGAGAATCAGTAGGGAGAGCTGATATGACTCTTTAAGCCGGCAAACGAAAGAAATAGGAGAGGGCACCGTAACATACCCCTCCCCTTAAAATAAGAGTCATATCGGAAGAGCAGCACTCAAGAGGGCAACCTATACTCTTGCTCCCTCCGTTCCTGAAGTGTCACTCCTCCAGTTGGTGACGTGGCTCATACCACTTTGCCAGTCACTTGCCTCATTGTATCTCCACCTCGCATAGTACCGGGTGTGATGGGTGTTCCCTGAACATCTACAAGAAATCCCCTCTCCGTGGCTACGAGTGTACTCCAACGGCTCGTTACCACTGTAAGATTCAGTGCATGCGGCGCCTCCACCGCGTCGTGCACTCTGAGATAGTCTTGCATTTCCACTGCGTCCTACAGGTACTCCATGTTTCCTCTCATGATCTCCTCTTCGCCAATCTTCTCTCTTCTCGGTTCCTCTTCTCCCGTAGGTGCGTTGTCTCCTCACAGTGGCACTTGTAACCTGTACTCCATCCAGCAGCTTCCTCCCTTCCACACTAGGCTTTTGCGATGGCCCAATGCCCCTCTGGTTAGGCTGGCGCCTACCCTGGGTGTACCTATTCCCTGCTTTCTTCGTATTGCCTTTCCTATACCACTCGCTCCTTCGTTCCCGACGAACATCTTCACTCCTCCATGAGATTCTCTTCCCTGCAGACGTCTTCTTCGGTTCGTGGTTGGGCTCATCCACCTCCCTGTGGCTCACCTCACCACGGTGGTTCATCTTGCACCTACCACTATTCATCTGGCCGGCATAGGGTGCTTTGCGTCGTGGCTCCTCCACTCTGCCCATCACTGCCGTTCGCTCATCCACTGAGCTTACTTTATTCATGTTTCTGTATGGAGGGAGTGCGGTCTGCAGCCTCCTCACCGCCCCAGGCGTTTGTACAGCTGCTCCTCGCCACTCCTCCACACGCATCATCAGGCTTAGTCGGAGGTCCCCGTCGGGGTTTTCCACAACCTCCGACGACCTCTCTGCACTCTCGCCCTCGTTGTCGTCGTCTCTGGCGACGTTTTCCCTGGCGAAGTCGGCTTCCTCACCACCATCTGGAACGACCGATACCTCACCTGGCAGGGTTGTACTGCTGCTTGCAACATAGGCACTCCTGGCCCAATCGGGTTGTATCCTGCCTCCTCCGAGGTCATTACCCAGCACCATCTGTACATGCTCTAGGGGTAACTTAGGGGCTACAGCTACTATAGCTTTCTCGACTCCGCAGTCGGCAATCAGCTGTACTTCGTGAAGTGGCAACCTGTATTCCTCCCCCACACTGCGTATCCTCACCACTCCCACAGGTGAATCATTAAATTCCTTGGGGAGAATACTCCTGGTCACCATACTTATGTCAGCACCCGTATCTCGAAGCACGGCAACCTCCACTGGGTCTGACTTTCCAAACTTCACGTTGGCCCCGAAAACGAAGGGATGTTCACCCAACTTCATTTCCCAACCATTCACGTTGGGTCCACTATAATATGGGGTGTGAACAAACACTCTCTCCTCTTCCAACATTAATCCTACATTCCTTTGGTGCTCCTCACACTCGCGGGCATAATGTCCTCTCACGCCACAGTTGTAGCATCGGCTGCCTCTCCTGGGCGGCCACTCGCCAGTCACTCTGGCGGTACCACTTGCAGACGTCCCCTGGGTCCTCCTTGGACTCCCTGTCGTCGTGTCTGGGACTGCAGCACTTGCTCCCGAGTTAGGTCCACTGCTCACAGCTTGGGGCTTCCTCCCCGCGTCTCTTGAGCTCTTGAACCACGTTACTTCATCAGGCACACTACTCCTGGGAGAGTCCCCACCCGTCCTCGCTCCTCCTGAACTCCTAAGGTTCCCTCCCGACCTGGGGTAAGGCGAGTGTCTGGGCGGCCCCTCCCTCCTGATATGTAGTGCCTCCTCCAGCATGTCGGCTCGATCCGCTGCAGCCTTCAGGTCCTTAATACCTGCTTCTCTCAACCTTACTCGCAACTCAGGATGGAGCACCGACATGAACTTCTCCATCACTATCAGTCGTTTGATATCATCCACCGACTCCGCTTCCTCCGCCTTCAACCATCGTAGGAATTTCCGTTCCATATCCCTGGCGGTCTCGGCGTAAGTCTTTCCCGACGCTCTTGTACACTCTCTGAACCGCTTCCGGTACATCTCCGGAGTCAGCCGGAATGAGTGGAGAACCGCATTCTTAATCGCGTCATAACTAGTACACTCCTCTAGGTCCAGCATGTTATAGGCTTCCCGGGCCTCACCAGTCAACCTGCCCTGGACCAGAGCAGCCCAATCATCTTCCGGCCACTCCTTCAGAGTTGCTATCCGTTCAAAGTGTTCGAAGAACGCCTCAGCTTCTGGTAGTTCGAACGTAGGTAAGTCACGTTCCCTTACCTTGAGGTCATCCTGCCGTGCAGGTAGTGAGGGCAGACCACGTTCAACGCGACGCAATTCGACTTCTTTCTTTGCCCTTATCTCCTCCAGTCGCAGTTGTCTCTCTCCTTCTTCCCGCTGCAGCCGAGCTTCTCGCTCCTCTCGCTGCAGCTCAGTCGCACGTTCCTCTCGCTGCAGCTCAGCCGCACGTTCCTCTCGCTGCAGCTCAGCCGCACGTTCCTCTCGCTGCAGCTCAGCCGCACGTTCCTCTCGCTGCAGCTCAGCCGCACGTTCCTCTCGCTGCAGCTCAGCCGCACGTTCCTCTCGCTGCAGCTCAGCCGCACGTTCCTCTCGCTGCATTTGCGCTTCTCTCTCCTCTCGTCGCAGCTGGGCTTCCAGTTGCATCTTCATTATTTCCAGTTGCAGGCTCCTCTTACTACAGCTGGACCTTCCACTGCTCCCATGTTCACTGTGAATTCTCTCCACACTGGTAGGCGCTTGGGGAGGCCCTAGTCGGGACGGTTCACCTTGCGACGGCTCTCCTCGGGACGGCTCCTCTTGAGATGGCTCCTCTCCCGTCGCTTCCTCTCGAGCTGTGAGCTGTGCCATGATCTCTATCCTTCGCTCCGCTACCTTAGTCGCCCTCAACCTGATCCCAAAGTGGTTTGCCACTTGTTGGAGCTGGGCCTTGGTACACTCTTCCAAAATTCTCTCGTCCCTTGTGTCAATAAATTTCTTTACTTTGTCTTCCTCCATCTCTATATCATCAAGCATACACGACAGCACAGACAAGTTAGTAGGCACTAATTTCACCGTTTCAGTCCCTTAGCTGGTTGAGTAACAGTACCACCGAATTCACTGGCCACACTGTATTAGTACCCTGGCAACACTTGTCTTGAAATTTGGTCCACACTGTAGCTTGATCCACGCTTCCTGGCGAGGTTCCCAGTTCTTGGCTACTGGGGTTCGAATCCTGGCAAGGTCGCCAGTTCTCTGTCACGTGGGGTGGGCGGTCTGGGGCTCTGCTAACACTCGGCTGCTAGGGGCTCAAAGGCCCAAATACTCAGCCCCTCCGACTCCCTGGATTCACCGGAGTCTCCTTGGTCACACAAGATAGGACCAACAATGCCCACCTCCGCAGGTCTTTGCTTCCACCACAAAGGGGTGCCACTGATTCACCCTGGAAGCCCTTCAGTCAAACACGGGGAAACTGCTGTTAACAGTTCCGGCCTAGACCCGTGGGGGAGTGAAGGAAGACTCAGGCTTACCTATAACCATAACCTCCCTGAGTCTTGCCTGCCAGACAAAAAAAGGTTGCAGGAACTCCTTTCCCGCCTGTCTTCTCTATCTTCCTCTTAGCAAGGTCGCCAGCTGGGTTATTATATCTGCACCCCAGCAATGCAGTTCAGTGGGTGTATTATATATCGTTTGTAGCCAGAAATGTATGCTCATAGAGAATTATCATAGATGGAGGCACACTCAAACACAGTAATAAAATGTGTGGATTTACTGATGCAAATTACATGAACGCACACACACAATCACAAGTAATACATGAATATGGAATATGGATAATGAGCCTGGAGATCGTCAGCCTCTTCTTCCACGACCATCCAACACTCCTTCAACTGGGCAGGAAGACAGGAGTCTCACACTCTCACAGGAGGGCCTCTTCACCACGTCGGCACCTCTTCTTCACTGTCCTGCCATCCATACACACTGTCCTCTCTGACAGTCCTGGACACAAGCTGCCTTGCAGCCTATTCTACTATTAAAGTAATAAAGTCTTGCTGCCACATACACAAGTAAATATTGTGGCCTAACTAGCCTACTCATACAAGGGGTAATGGGAGGGAAAAATGATCTACCTTACACTCCTGGCTCACGACGCCTGTCCCTCGATGGTGTGAGGTTCCCACGCTTCCTTGGGTCGATCCTCGACGATCCGGGACGTTCCACAGGTCCTCAGGTGTCGTGAAGCCTTCGCGTCGTCGCCGTTCCAATCCCTGAGATTCAGCTGCCCCAATCCTGGTTCATCGATGGGCGCTGAGCTAATCACTATTTTTCCCCACACTCGCCTCTCCCACAGGGCGTCGCTCCTTGTCCTAGGCACGGTGTCGTCCTTCCAAGATTCTCAGTGGATGTGACCCCAGTCACAGCTGGGCTTGCTCGCCCCACCTTTCAGACCTCTACGTCCAGCCAGCGGCGCCGCCCAGCGTCGTCGCCGACTATTTTCCAAGTCTGGCACTTCTCTGCTCACTGAACTTGGTTCCTCTTTGGCTTCCCAGAAGCGCAGGGTCTCCAATAACTGTGATGGGCAGCGAAGGCCAGCTCAATCCACTGAACAAGGCTTGCAGAGCCTCCAATCCTTGAGAGCAGACTGAGGCGCGTCCTGTCTCTTCCACGGTCAGTACAACTCTGACGTTGGCGCCGCCCGGGGCACTCGGTGACGTCATGGCGCGCCCTGATTTGTCGCCCGCGACCTACGTCGGCCAATCCGCGATCGGCTTGTCTCCCTTCCAAAAGGTCATATCTGCCGTAGGGGATACTGTTTCATTTTATAACAGGGCGCCAATTTCTCCTTATTTACAACTTATAATGTAACCTCCTTCCATTAACTGGCAGCCGGTCTGGTCGCCACATATATCATTAGACTCCCTGAACCTCAGAGAATCAGTAGGGAGAGCTGATATGACTCTTTAAGCCGGCAAACGAAAGAAATAGGAGAGGGCACCGTAACATACCCCTCCCCTTAAAATAAGAGTCATATCGGAAGAGCAGCACTCAAGAGGGCAACCTATACTCTTGCTCCCTCCGTTCCTGAAGTGTCACTCCTCCAGTTGGTGACGTGGCTCATACCACTTTGCCAGTCACTTGCCTCATTGTATCTCCACCTCGCATATTACCGGGTGTGATGGGTGTTCCCTGAACATCTACAAGAAATCCCCTCTCCGTGGCTACGAGTGTACTCCAACGGCTCGTTACCACTGTAAGATTCAGTGCATGCGGCGCCTCCACCGCGTCGTGCACTCTGAGATAGTCTTGCATTTCCACTGCGTCCTACAGGTACTCCATGTTTCCTCTCATGATCTCCTCTTCGCCAATCTTCTCTCTTCTCGGTTCCTCTTCTCCCGTAGGTGCGTTGTCTCCTCACAGTGGCACTTGTAACCTGTACTCCATCCAGCAGCTTCCTCCCTTCCACACTAGGCTTTTGCGATGGCCCAATGCCCCTCTGGTTAGGCTGGCGCCTACCCTGGGTGTACCTATTCCCTGCTTTCTTCGTATTGCCTTTCCTATACCACTCGCTCCTTCGTTCCCGACGAACATCTTCACTCCTCCATGAGATTCTCTTCCCTGCAGACGTCTTCTTCGGTTCGTGGTTGGGCTCATCCACCTCCCTGTGGCTCACCTCACCACGGTGGTTCATCTTGCACCTACCACTATTCATCTGGCCGGCATAGGGTGCTTTGCGTCGTGGCTCCTCCACTCTGCCCATCACTGCCGTTCGCTCATCCACTGAGCTTACTTTATTCATGTTTCTGTATGGAGGGAGTGCGGTCTGCAGCCTCCTCACCGCCCCAGGCGTTTGTACAGCTGCTCCTCGCCACTCCTCCACACGCATCATCAGGCTTAGTCGGAGGTCCCCGTCGGGGTTTTCCACAACCTCCGACGACCTCTCTGCACTCTCGCCCTCGTTGTCGTCGTCTCTGGCGACGTTTTCCCTGGCGAAGTCGGCTTCCTCACCACCATCTGGAACGACCGATACCTCACCTGGCAGGGTTGTACTGCTGCTTGCAACATAGGCACTCCTGGCCCAATCGGGTTGTATCCTGCCTCCTCCGAGGTCATTACCCAGCACCATCTGTACATGCTCTAGGGGTAACTTAGGGGCTACAGCTACTATAGCTTTCTCGACTCCGCAGTCGGCAATCAGCTGTACTTCGTGAAGTGGCAACCTGTATTCCTCCCCCACACTGCGTATCCTCACCACTCCCACAGGTGAATCATTAAATTCCTTGGGGAGAATACTCCTGGTCACCATACTTATGTCAGCACCCGTATCTCGAAGCACGGCAACCTCCACTGGGTCTGACTTTCCAAACTTCACGTTGGCCCCGAAAACGAAGGGATGTTCACCCAACTTCATTTCCCAACCATTCACGTTGGGTCCACTATAATATGGGGTGTGAACAAACACTCTCTCCTCTTCCAACATTAATCCTACATTCCTTTGGTGCTCCTCACACTCGCGGGCATAATGTCCTCTCACGCCACAGTTGTAGCATCGGCTGCCTCTCCTGGGCGGCCACTCGCCAGTCACTCTGGCGGTACCACTTGCAGACGTCCCCTGGGTCCTCCTTGGACTCCCTGTCGTCGTGTCTGGGACTGCAGCACTTGCTCCCGAGTTAGGTCCACTGCTCACAGCTTGGGGCTTCCTCCCCGCGTCTCTTGAGCTCTTGAACCACGTTACTTCATCAAGCACACTACTCCTGGAAGAGTCCCCACCCGTCCTCGCTCCTCCTGAACTCCTAAGGTTCCCTCCCGACCTGGGGTAAGGCGAGTGTCTGGGCGGCCCCTCCCTCCTGATATGTAGTGCCTCCTCCAGCATGTCGGCTCGATCCGCTGCAGCCTTCAGGTCCTTAATACCTGCTTCTCTCAACCTTACTCGCAACTCAGGATGGAGCACCGACATGAACTTCTCCATCACTATCAGTCGTTTGATATCATCCACCGACTCCGCTTCCTCCGCCTTCAACCATCGTAGGAATTTCCGTTCCATATCCCTGGCGGTCTCGGCGTAAGTCTTTCCCGACGCTCTTGTACACTCTCTGAACCGCTTCCGGTACATCTCCGGAGTCAGCCGGAATGAGTGGAGAACCGCATTCTTAATCGCGTCATAACAAGTACACTCCTCTAGGTCCAGCATGTTATAGGCTTCCCGGGCCTCACCAGTCAACCTGCCCTGGACCAGAGCAGCCCAATCATCTTCCGGCCACTCCTTCAGAGTTGCTATCCGTTCAAAGTGTTCGAAGAACGCCTCAGCTTCTGGTAGTTCGAACGTAGGTAAGTCACGTTCCCTTACCTTGAGGTCATCCTGCCGTGCAGGTAGTGAGGGCAGACCACGTTCAACGCGACGCAATTCGACTTCTTTCTTTGCCCTTATCTCCTCCAGTCGCAGTTGTCTCTCTCCTTCTTCCCGCTGCAGCCGAGCTTCTCGCTCCTCTCGCTGCAGCTCAGCCGCACGTTCCTCTCGCTGCAGCTCAGCCGCACGTTCCTCTCGCTGCAGCTCAGCCGCACGTTCCTCTCGCTGCAGCTCAGCCGCACGTTCCTCTCGCTGCAGCTCAGCCGCACGTTCCTCTCGCTGCAGCTCAGCCGCACGTTCCTCTCACTGCAGCTCAGCCGCACGTTCCTCTCGCTGCAGCTCAGCCGCACGTTCCTCTCGCTGCAGCTCAGCCGCACGTTCCTCTCGCTGCATTTGCGCTTCTCTCTCCTCTCGTCGCAGCTGGGCTTCCAGTTGCATCTTCATTATTTCCAGTTGCAGGCTCCTCTTACTACAGCTGGACCTTCCACTGCTCCCATGTTCACTGTGAATTCTCTCCACACTGGTAGGCGCTTGGGGAGGCCCTAGTCGGGACGGTTCACCTTGCGACGGCTCTCCTCGGGACGGCTCCTCTTGAGATGGCTCCTCTCCCGTCGCTTCCTCTCGAGCTGTGAGCTGTGCCATGATCTCTATCCTTCGCTCCGCTACCTTAGTCGCCCTCAACCTGATCCCAAAGTGGTTTGCCACTTGTTGGAGCTGGGCCTTGGTACACTCTTCCAAAATTCTCTCGTCCCTTGTGTCAATAAATTTCTTTACTTTGTCTTCCTCCATCTCTATATCATCAAGCATACACGACAGCACAGACAAGTTAGTAGGCACTAATTTCACCGTTTCAGTCCCTTAGCTGGTTGAGTAACTGTACCACCGAATTCACTGGCCACACTGTATTAGTACCCTGGCAACACTTGTCTTGAAATTTGGTCCACACTGTAGCTTGATCCACGCTTCCTGGCGAGGTTCCCAGTTCTTGGCTACTGGGGTTCGAATCCTGGCAAGGTCGCCAGTTCTCTGTCACGTGGGGTGGGCGGTCTGGGGCTCTGCTAACACTCGGCTGCTAGGGGCTCAAAGGCCCAAATACTCAGCCCCTCCGACTCCCTGGATTCACCGGAGTCTCCTTGGTCACACAAGATAGGACCAACAATGCCCACCTCCGCAGGTCTTTGCTTCCACCACAAAGGGGTGCCACTGATTCACCCTGGAAGCCCTTCAGTCAAACACGGGGAAACTGCTGTTAACAGTTCCGGCCTAGACCCGTGGGGGAGTGAAGGAAGACTCAGGCTTACCTATAACCATAACCTCCCTGAGTCTTGCCTGCCAGACAAAAAAAGGTTGCAGGAACTCCTTTCCCGCCTGTCTTCTCTATCTTCCTCTTAGCAAGGTCGCCAGCTGGGTTATTATATCTGCACCCCAGCAATGCAGTTCAGTGGGTGTATTATATATCGTTTGTAGCCAGAAATGTATGCTCATAGAGAATTATCATAAATGGAGGCACACTCAAACACAGTAATAAAATGTGTGGATTTACTGATGCAAATTACATGAACGCACACACACAATCACAAGTAATACATGAATATGGAATATGGATAATGAGCCTGGAGATCGTCAGCCTCTTCTTCCACGACCATCCAACACTCCTTCAACTGGGCAGGAAGACAGGAGTCTCACACTCTCACAGGAGGGCCTCTTCACCACGTCGGCACCTCTTCTTCACTGTCCTGCCATCCATACACACTGTCCTCTCTGACAGTCCTGGACACAAGCTGCCTTGCAGCCTATTCTACTATTAAAGTAATAAAGTCTTGCTGCCACATACACAAGTAAATATTGTGGCCTAACTAGCCTACTCATACAAGGGGTAATGGGAGGGAAAAATGATCTACCTTACACTCCTGGCTCACGACGCCTGTCCCTCGATGGTGTGAGGTTCCCACGCTTCCTTGGGTCGATCCTCGACGATCCGGGACGTTCCACAGGTCCTCAGGTGTCGTGAAGCCTTCGCGTCGTCGCCGTTCCAATCCCTGAGATTCAGCTGCCCCAATCCTGGTTCATCGATGGGCGCTGAGCTAATCACTATTTTTCCCCACACTCGCCTCTCCCACAGGGCGTCGCTCCTTGTCCTAGGCACGGTGTCGTCCTTCCAAGATTCTCAGTGGATGTGACCCCAGTCACAGCTGGGCTTGCTCGCCCCACCTTTCAGACCTCTACGTCCAGCCAGCGGCGCCGCCCAGCGTCGTCGCCGACTATTTTCCAAGTTTGGCACTTCTCTGCTCACTGAACTTGGTTCCTCTTTGGCTTCCCAGAAGCGCAGGGTCTCCAATAACTGTGATGGGCAGCGAAGGCCAGCTCAATCCACTGAACAAGGCTTGCAGAGCCTCCAATCCTTGAGAGCAGACTGAGGCGCGTCCTGTCTCTTCCACGGTCAGTACAACTCTGACGTTGGCGCCGCCCGGGGCACTCGGTGACGTCATGGCGCGCCCTGATTTGTCGCCCGCGACCTACGTCGGCCAATCCGCGATCGGCTTGTCTCCCTTCCAAAAGGTCATATCTGCCGTAGGGGATACTGTTTCATTTTATAACAGGGCGCCAATTTCTCCTTATTTACAACTTATAATGTAACCTCCTTCCATTAACTGGCAGCCGGTCTGGTCGCCACATATATCATTAGACTCCCTGAACCTCAGAGAATCAGTAGGGAGAGCTGATATGACTCTTTAAGCCGGCAAACGAAAGAAATAGGAGAGGGCACCGTAACATTAGGTACTCCTGTATCCAACGGAGTACCTTCCCTTTCACTCCAGCCTGCATCTCCAGTTTTTTCACTAGCCTCTTGTGTGGCACTGTGTCAAAGGCTTTCTGACAATCCAAAAATATGCAGTCTGCCCACCCTTCTCTTTCTTGACTTATTTTTGTTGCCTGGTCGTAGAATTCAAGTAACCCTGTGAGGCAGGACCTGCCATCCCTGAATCCATGTTGATGCTGTGTTACAAAGTTTTTTCGCTCCAGGTGCTCCACAAGCCTTCTTCGCACAATCTTCTCCATCATCTTGCATGGTATGCAGGTTAGGAACACTGGTCAGTAATTCAGTGCCTCCTGTCTATCCCCTTTCTTGTATATCGGGACTACGTTAGCTGCTTTCCAAATTTCTGGCAGTTCCCCTGTTGTCAGTGATTTGTTATACACCATGGAGAGCGGGAGGCACAGTTCTTCTGCTCCTTCCTTTAGTATCCAAGGGGAGATTCCATCTGGCCCTATAGCCTTTGTCACATCCAATTCTAGTAAACACTTTCTTACTTCCCCGCTGGTAATCTCAAACTCTTCCAGTGGTTCCTGGTTAGCTATTCCCTCTCTTATCTCTGGGATTTCTCCTTGCTCTAAGGTGAAGACCTCCTGGAATTTCTTATTCAGTTCCTCACACTCTTCTTTGTCGTTTGTAGTAAATCCTTCTGGCCCTATCCTTAATTTCATAACCTGTTCCTTTACTGTTGTTTTTCTCCTGATGTGGCTAGGCAGCAATTTAGGCTGAGTCTTTGCCTTGCTTGTGATGTCATTTTCGTATTGTCTTTCTGCCTCTCTTCTCATCCTAACATATTCATTCCTGGCATTCTGGTATCTTTCTCTGCTCTCCAGTGTCCTCTTATTCCTATAGTTTCTCCATGCCCTTTTACTGTGCTGCTTAGCTAGCCTACATCTCTGATTAAACCATGGGTTGCTCATCTTCATTTCACTGTTTTCCTTTTGGAGTGGGACAAACTTGTTTGCTGCGTCCTTGCATTTTTGCGTGATGTATTCCATCATATCTTGGGCCGTCTTTTCCCTGAGCTCTGTTTCCCATGCTATATCAGCTAGGCATTTTCTTATCTCCTCATAGTTTCCCTTTCGGTATGCTTACCTTTTGGTTTCGGTATCCCTCCTCGAGTTCAATAACCCTTCTTCAATCAGGTACTCAAACACCAATACACTGTGGTTGCTCATTCCAACTGGGTCCTCAAAACTGATTTCTCTTATGTCAGAGTCGTTCAGGGTGAAAACCAGGTCGAGTCTCGCTGGTTCGTCGTTTCCTCTCATCCTTGTGGGTTCACTGACATGCTGGGTTAAGAAGTTTCTAGTCGCCACCTCCAGTAGTTTGGCTCTCCACGTATCCTCGCCTCCATGCGGTTCCTTGTTCTCCCAGTCAATCCTGCCGTGATTGAAGTCCCCCATGATGAGCAGGTGGGATTTATTTCTACAGGCAGAAGAGGCCGCCCTCTCAATTATAGTGTTAACTGCCATGTTGTTGCTTTCGTACTCTTGACTGGGTCTTTTGTCATTTGGTGGAGGATTATATATTACTGCTACTACTATCCTTGGTCCTCCCATTGTCATGGTGCCTGCTATGTAATCTCTGAAACCCTCACAGCCCGGGATAGCCATTTCCTTAAAATTCCATTCCTTTCTCATGAGTAGGGCCACTCCTCCTCCTCCCGTACCTTCCCTCTCTTTCCTTATTATTGTGTACTCCTAGGGAAACACGGCATTCATTATGATTCCAGAGAGTTTTGTTTCAGTGAGTCTAATTACATCTGGGTTCACTTCTTGTGCTCTTTCCCTTAGTTCACTTGCCTTGGTTGTGATCCCATCTACGTTTGAGTACATTGCCCTGAAACCAACTCTCTTCTGCTTCTCCTCTGGGGGGGACCTGTGGGGTCTGGGGTGAGCGGGAGCTGGGAGGATCTGGTATGGGGAGACTGGTGGAGGAGGAAGGGCTTGGGGGGGTAGGGGGAGTGGGTGAGGGGGGAAGGGGGAGGGTAGGGGGAGTGGGTGAGGGGGGGAGGGTTGGGGGGGTGGGTGAGAGGGGGAGGGGGGGAGGGGGTGGGGGGATGGGGGAGAAAGGGGGGTTTGGGGGGGGGCAATAAAGTGGGGAGAGCTTGGGGGGCGTGGGGGGAAAGGGAAGGCTGAGGTAGTTGAGGAAGAGGGGAGGGTTTTGGGGGGGTGGTGGAGAGGGGAAGGCTTAGGTGGGGTGGGGGAGAGTGGGGAGCTTAGGGGGGTAGGGGAGAATGGAGGGCTTGTGGGTGGGAGGGACGGAAGGGCATGTGGGAGAAGGGAGGGCTTGGGGGATGGGGGTGAAGGGAGGTCCTGGGGGGAGGGGGGGAGTGGGAGGAGGGGGGTGAGTGGGAGGAGAGGGGTGGGTGGGGGGTGGGTTCCTTAGGTGGGTACTTAGTGGGGGGCTGACAGGGGTTGGGGCAGGTAGGGTGTCTGTTGGGTGGAATGAGTGGGTGGTGCCGCACTCCCTGTGTCTAATGCACTGTTTGAGGAGGGTTCCCCATTCCCCTCTGGGATTGTAGGGATCGGGGGTGTGGCTCCCTGATTCCTTTCTCTCTCCCTGTGCTCCTTCCTCGCGTCTGCTGCTTGCATTCTCTCTTCCCTTGTCATATCCCTCAGCAAGAATACTCTTTTGAACTTCTCTACACCTACTAGACAACACTTCCTTTCTAATAGTTCCTCTTTCGCGATTTCGCTCATGAAAACCACCTTTATCATTCGGTCTCTGTCCTTGTTGTACTTTCCAAGCCTGAAAACTTTTTCAACATTTTGCTCAGCTCCCTCCATCCTTACCTCTTTAAGGATCTCTTTAATCATGTTTTTGTCCTTGTCTCTCCGCTCCTTTGGTCTGGTCCCTGTTTGCTCCTTAATGCCTGCTACTACTACTGCTCTATTTCTCTCTATCAGCCGGCTAGTACATCTAGCCGCTTCCTGAGAGGAAGCCACTTCCATGGCAACTTCCTTAACTGCAGACCTAGCTTCAGGGCTCGTTTTAAGTATTTCAGCAAATGAGAGCTGAGGTGTGGAGGTCCCCTCCACAGTAGCATTCCTGTCTCCCTGAGGCACGGTTTGTGTCTGGTATTGTGGAGAAGTCTCCTTCAGGCTTCTTATCTCCTCCATTGCTGCCCTTAGTTCAACCTGCAGGTTGGCAACTGTCTCCCTCATTACCCTCAGTTCTTCACTGAATTCCTCCCACATTTGCTGGAATACTCCCTTCTTCCAGGCTTCCTGTTCCACCCCTTCCTCTGAATTTGTTCCAGCCGCGATTGACATCCTGCGTGCGTAAGCCCGAGTTCGTGTCCCTTCCATGTTTTGCCCGAGAGAGAGAGAGAGAGAGAGAGAGAGAGAGAGAGAGAGAGAGAGAGAGAGAGGGAGAGAGAGAGGGAGAGAGAGAGGGAGAGAGAGAGGGAGAGAGAGAGGGAGAGAGAGAGAGAGAGAGAGAGAGAGAGAGAGAGAGAGAGAGAGAGAGAGAGAGAGAGAGAGAGGGAGAGAGGGAGAGAGAGAGAGAGAGAGAGAGAGAGAGAGAGAGAGAGAGAGAGAGAGAGAGAGGGGGGGGAGAGAGGGAGAGAGGGAGAGAGAGAGAGAGAGAGAGAGAGAGAGGGGGGGGGGGAGAGAGAGAGAGAGAGTGTGTGTGTGTGTGTGTACTCACCTAGTTGTACTCACCTAGTTATGTCTGCAGGATCGAGCATTGACTCTTGGATCCCGCCTTACGAGCATCGGTTGTTTACAGCAATGACTCTTGTCCCCATTTCCCTATCATACCTGGTTTTAAAATTATGGAAAGTATTTGCTTCCACAACCTGTTCCTGAAGTGCATTCCATTTTCCCACTACTCTCACGCTAAAAGAAAACTTCCTAACATCTCTGTGACTCATCTGAGTTTCCAGTTTCCACCCATGTCCCCTCGTTCTGTTATTATTACGTGTGAACATTTCATCTATTTCCACTTTGTCAATTCCTCTGAGTATTTTATATGTCCCTATCATATCTACTCTCTCCCTTCTTTTCTCTAGTGTCGTAAGGTTCAGTTCCTGCAGGCGCTCTTCATATCCCATCCCTCGTAACTCTGGGACAAGCCTCGTCGCAAACCTCTGGACCTTCTCCAGTTTCTTTATGTGTTTCTTCAGGTGGGGGCTCCATGATGGCGCGGCATACTCTAAGACGGGTCTCACGTAGGCAGTGTAAAGCGCCCTAAAAGCCTCCTCATTTAGGTTTCTAAATGTGTGTGTGTGTGTGTGTGTGTGTGTGTGTGTGTGTGTGTGTGTGTGTGTGTGTGTGTGTGTGTGTGTGTGTGTGTGTGTGTATGTGTGTGTGTGTGTGTGTACTCACCTATTTGTGCTTGCGAGGGTTGAGCTGTGGCTCTTTGGTCCCGCCTCTCAACCGTCAATCAACTGGTATACAGGTTCCAAAGCCAATTGGGCTCTATTATATCTACACTTGAAACTGTATAAGGAGTCAGCCTCCACCACATCATTTCCTAATGCATTCCATTTGTCAACCACTCTGACACTAAAAAAGTTCTTTCTAATGTCTCTGTGGCTCATTGGGGCACTCAGTTTCCACCTGTTTCCCCTAGTGCGTGTGCCCCTACTGTTAAATAGCCTGTCTTTGTTTACCCTATCAATTCCCTTCAGAATCTTGAATGTGGTGATCATGTCCCCCCTAACTCTTCTGTCTTCCAGCGACGTGAGGTTTAATTCCCGTAGTCTCTCCTCGTAGCCCATTCCTCTCAGCTCGGGTATTAATCTTGTGGCGAACCTTTGAACCTTTTCCAGTTTAGTCTTATCCTTAACTAGATATGGACTCCATGCTGGGGCTGCATACTCCAGAATTGGCCTGACATATGTGGTATACAAAGTTTTGAATGATTCCTTACACAAGTTTCTAAATTCCGTTCTTATGTTGGCCAGTCTGGCATATGCCGCTGATGTTATCCTCTTGATATGGGCTGCAGGTGACAGGTCTGGTGTGATATCAACCCCCAAGTCTATTTCTCTCTCTGACTCTTGAAGAATTTCATCTCCCAGATGATAACTAGTATCTGGCCTCCTGCTCCCTACACCTATCTGCATTGCTATACATTTGCTTGAGATATACTCTAACAACAACTTGTTCGACCATTCCTTCAGCTTGTCTAGGTCTTCTTCTAGCCTCAAGCAGTCCTCCTCTGTCATAATCCTTCTCATAATTTTGGCATCGTCAGCAAACATTCAGAAAAATGAGTCTATACCCTCCGGGAGATCATTTACATATATCAGAAACAGGATAGGTCCGAATACAGAGCTATGTTCGACTCCACTGGTGACTTCACGTCATTCTGAAGTCTCACCCCTCACCGTGACTCTCTGCTTCCTATTGTTTAGGTACTCCCTTATCCACTGGAGCACCTTACCAGCTACACCTGCCTGTCTCTCCAGCTTAATGTACCAGCCTCTTATGCGGTACTGTGTCAAAGGCTTTCCGACAATCCAAGAAAATGCAGTCCGCCCATCCTTCTCTTTTTTGCTATATCTTTGTCACCTGGTCGTAGAATTCTATTAAGTCAGTCAGGCAAGATTTACCCTCCCTGAACTCATGTGGGCGATTTGCAACGAAGCCCCTTCTCTCCAGAAATGTTAATAGGTTTTTTCTCACGATCTTCTCCATCACCTTGCATGGTATACAAGCCAAAGACACTGGCTTGTGGTTCAGTGGCTCTTGTCTGTCTCCCTTTTTGTATATTGGGACCGCATTCGCCGTCTTCCATATTTCTGGTAGGTCTCCCGTCTCCAGTGACCTACTATACACTATGGAGAGTGGCAAGCAAAGTGCCTCTGCACACTCTTTCAGTACCCATGGTGAGATCCCGTCTGGACCAGCAGCCTTTATAACATCCAGAACCAGCAGGTGTCTCTTGACCTCATCACTTGTAATTTCGAACCCTTCCAAGGCCGCCTGGTTTATTTCCCCTTCTCCTAGCGTAGTGACCTCATCTTGTTCTATTGTGAAGACTTCCTGCAACCTCTTGTTGAGTTCTTCACACACCTCTTTGTCATTCTCTGTATACCTGTCCTCGCCTGTTCTAAGTTTCATTTCCTGTTCCTTCACGTTTTTTCTTCCTGACGTGACTTTGGAGTAACTTTGGTTCGGTCTTTGCTTTGTTTGCTGTATCATTTTCATAATATTTCTCTGCCTCTCTTCTCACCCTAATATACTCATTCCTAGTTCTCTTGTATCTCTCTTTGCTTTCTGATGTTCTGGTATTCCGGATGTTCCTCCAACGCCCTTTTGTTCAGCTCCTTTGTTTTCATACAAGCCCAATTACTCCATACTTCCATTATCCGCATACGTCCATACATGTCTGTGTGAGTGTGTATTCACCTAGTTGTATTCACCTAGTTGTGTTTGCGAGGGTTGAGCTTTGCTCTTTCGGCCCACCTCTCAACTGTCAATCAACTGTTTACAAACTACTTTTTTTCCCACACCTCACACACACACACACACACACATACACCCCAACACACACCCCAGGAAGCAGCCCGTGACAGCTGATTAACCCCAAGGTTAATCAGATACTGCAAGGTAACAGGGAAAGTGAAAGTGAAAGTTCACTCTTTCAGGGTGAAAGAGACTTTGCCTCCTTGTTTCTGCCTGGTCCAGGAATCGAACCCGCGCAACGTAATTACGAGTCCAGCGTGCTATCCACCAGGCTACCAGGCCCCCAGGCCTGTGTGTGTGTACTCACCTAGTTGTGTTTGCGAGGGTTGAGCTCTGGCTCTTTGGTCCCGCCTCTCAACCGTCAATCAACAGGTGTACAGATTCATGAAGCTAGTGGGCTCTATCATATCTACACTTGAAACTGTGTATGGAGTCAGCCTCCACCACATCGTTGCCTAATACATTCCACCTGTTAACTACTCTGACACTGAAAAAGTTCTTTCTAACGTCCCTGTGGCTGATTTGGGTACTCAGTTTCCACCTGTGTTCCCTTGTCCACAAACGACCAGTGATGAATAGTTTACCCTTGTCTACCCTGTTAATTCCCTCAGGATTTTGTAAATAGTGATCATGTCTCCCGTTACAGTTCTGTCTTCCAGTGTCATAAGGTGCATTTCCCGCAGACTTTCATCTTAACATATGCCTCTTTGTTCTGGGACTAGTCTAGTAGCATACCTCAGAACTTTTTCCAGCTTCGTCTTTTGCTTGACAAGGTACGGGCTCCATGCTGGGGCCGCATACTCCAGGATTGGTCTTACGTATGTGGTATACAAGATTCTGAATGATTCCTTACACAGGTTCCTGAACGCTGTTCTGATGTTAGCCAGCTTCGCATATGCGCAGACGTAATTCTTTTTATGTGGGCTTCAGGAGACATGCTTCATGTCCTATTCTGTATCCTGTGTCTGGCCTCCTGTTTTCACCATCTAGTTTCATTACTTTGCATTTACTCGGGTTGAACTTTAGCAGCCATTTGTTGGACAATTCATTCAGTCTGTCTAGGTCATTTTGTAGCCTCCTACTATCATCCTGTTTCAATCCTCCTCATATTTTTCCATCTTCAGCAATCATTGAGAGAAATGATTGCTGCTGAAAAAATTCCCTCTGGGAGATCATTTACATATATCACAATTATTATAAGTCCAAGGAATGACCCCTGCGGGACTCCACTTGTGACGTCTCGCCAATCTGAGACCTAACCCCTCAAAGTGACTCTTTGTCTTCTGTTGCTTAGGTACTCCTTTAACCAATAGGGAACCTTCCCTTTCACTCCAGCCTGCATCTCCAGCTTTTTCACTTGCCTCTTGTGTGGTACTGTATCAAAGGCTTTATGGCAATCCAAAAATATGCAGTCTGCCCACCCCTTTCATTCTTGCCTGATTTTTGTTGCCTGGTTGTAGAATTCAATTAACCCTGTGAGGTAGGACTTGCTATCCCTGAACTCATGTTGATGCTGTGTTACAAAGTTCTTTCGCTCCAGACGTTCTATTAGCTTTCTTTGCACAATCTTCTCCATCAGCTTGCATGGTATGCAGGTTAGGGACACCGGCCTGTAGTTTGGTGACTCCTGGCTATCCCCTTTCTTCTATATCGGGAATACAATAGCTACTTTCCAAATTTCTGGCAATTCCCCTGTTGCCTGTGATTTTTTATTCACTATGTAGAGTGGCATGCACAGTGCTTCTGTTCCTTCCTTTAGTATCTAAGGGAAGATTCCATCTGGGCCTATAGCCTTTGTCACCTTCAACTCTAGTAAAAAGTTTCCTTACTTCCCCACTGGTTCAATCTGATTCTGATTGAGTTCAATCTCAAACTCTTCTAGTGGTTCCTGGTTAACTATTCCCTCTCTTATCTCTGGACTTTCTCCTTGCTCTAAGGTGAAAACCACCTGGATTTTCTTATTCAGTTCCTCACACACTTCCTTGTCGTTTTTAGTGAATCCTTCTGCCCCTATCCTTAATTTCATTACCTGTTCCATTACTGTTGTTTTTCTCCTGATGTGGCTGTGCCGCAATTTAGGTTGAATCTTTGCATTGCTTGCGATGTCCTTTTCATATTGTCTTTCTGCCTCTCTTCTCATCCTGACATATTCATTCCTGGCACTGTGGTATCTTTCTCTGCTGTCAAGTGTCCTGTTATTCCTATGGTTTCTCCATGCCCTTTTACTTTGCTGCTTAGCTAGCCTACATCTATGATTAAACCATGGGTTTCTCATCTTCATTTCATTGTTTTTCTTTTGGACTGGGACAAACTTGTTTGCTGCTTCCTTGCACTTCTGCGTTATGTAGTCCATCATGTCTTGGGCCGTCTTTCCCCTGAACTTCGTTTCCCATGTTATATCTCTTAGGAATTTCTTATCTCCTCATAGTTTCCCTTTCGGAATGCCAGCCTTTTCTTTTCAGTACCCATCCTCGAGTTCAATAACCGTTCTTCAAACAGATACTCAAACACCAGTGTACTGTGGTCTCTTTACTTCTCGAGCCTCGAACCCGATTTCCCGTATGGTTTATTGTTCAGATTGAAGACCTGGTTGAGTCTCGCTGGTTCATCGTTTCTTCTCATCATTGTGGGTTCTCTGACATGCTGTCCTAGAAAGTTTGTTGTCGCCACCTCCATTACTTTGGCTCTCCATGTATCTTCACCTCCATGCGGTTCCTTGTTCTCCCAGTCGATCCTACCGTGATTGAATTCCCTCATGATGAGCAGATGGGATCTATTTCTACAGGCAGCAGAGGCTGCCATCTCAATTATAGTGTTAAATGCCAAGTTGTTGTTGTCATACTCTTGCCTTAGTCTTCTGTTATTTGTTGGAGGGTTATATATCACTGCTACTACTACCTTGGGTTCTCCCTTTGTCATGGTGCCTGTTATGTAGTCTCTGAATCCCTCGCAGCCCCGATAACGATCTCCTGAAACTCCATTCCTTTTTCATTGGTAGAGCCACTCCAACTCCTTCCCTTCCTTCCCTTTATTTCCTTAATACAGTGTAGTCTTGGGGAAACACTTTCTCTTTCCCTTAGTTCACTTGCCGTGCTTATGATCCCATCTATGTTCGAGAACATCACCCTGAAACTGACATTCTTCTGTCTTTTCTCAGATGCTATTGCTGCCCCTGAAGCAGGGAAACAGGGCGGGACCGGGATGGGAGGGCCTGTGAAGGGGGACCTGGGGGATTTGGGGTGTGCGAGGGCTGGGAGGATCTGGTGCGGGAAGGGTGGTGTAGGAGGGAGGGCTTGGGGGAGTTGGTGGGAAACGAGTGCTTGGGGGGTTGGGAGGAGGGGGAGGATTGAGGGCGGGGGAGTGTGAGAGGGGGAGGCTTGAGTGGGTGGGTGAGAGGGGGGAGGATTTGGGGAGCGTGGGAGAAGGGAAGGCTTGGGGGTGCATAAGAGGAAGGAGGGCCTTGCACACTTGTTGAAGACTTTAGAGAAGGGGCACTTACTAGTCACCACCCAACAAACACAACCAGGCAGTTCCATGGCGGGTCGTCCCACGCTGGTCGTCAGGTCTGGTCGCTCCACAAGGTTCTCCATACTGTATGTGCACCTGTGTTGCCACTAGCTCCACTTTGGTTTCTTCGGTCAATCGCTTGCGATATGACTATGCTACGTTGCACCCTGCTATCTATACACTGCGAGAGGCCAAATACTATGATCTAGCCTCTATACTCCTTCAATGTCCCGAGTAATTGACGAATTTCTGCGGACTTCACTAACACATGTATCTCCCTGGTGGCGGCCTACTACTACTGTGTGTGTGTATGTATGTGTGTGTGTGTGTGTGTTTGTGGTTGTATGTGTTTGCCAACATAGTTAATGTTTCCTTATTATCTCTGAAATCAGACAATGAATCTTTGCACAATAAGATGTGATGACATTGCATAGTGGAGAGACTTTGGTAATATTTTGGTGAGGTCCGCTTCATAACGTTGAGTGATCTGATTAATGAAAGCTGCAGACTCTCAGAGGAATATTAATGCTCGCTCTGACCCGGCAGGATTTTGCCATCAGAGTGACCCAACACAATTACCTGGAAAATTACTTTTGAAACAAGTTTTTTTGGGGGGTGGAGATGGGGTAATTTGGTGCTTGTTATATATAAGAGTTGTAAATCTGTCTTTATCTTTGGAGCTCCGTCCATGTGTGTGTCTTTCCGCTTTTCTAATTATGTGAAAGATAGTTGACCAGCCTAGTCTTAAATAATAGTTCCTCGGATTGACTAACTAGGAATAAAAATAACGTACCCAAACATGAAAAAAAATAACATCAAAGAAACATTAACAATAGTCGTACAGACGATAGAAATGGTTACCTGAATATCTTTATTTTTTCTCGTCCAGACAAGATGCAAGTAGACTTGCAGATAGTTTGGTTTAAAAGATTTAATTGCTGTGTAAATGTATTCAAATTAGCTCTTAATTACTGAGTCTGGGTTGAGAAAAGATGGTACTGGCACCATTTATGTTAATTGAGCCTTCGTTACCCGCTACACGACTCTGGCATGCAAATAGCTACACGAGACCACCCCCGCCCCCCACCGCCCCCCCGCCCCCCCCTCCACCCCCCCCCCCCCCCCCCCCCGCCCCAGTAAAAATGCTGTGTTTGGATGTTGGCCAAATTGGGAGGACGCTCCTGTAAGGACCATTACGTTAAACATACATTCACAGGAGGATTCCTGCTCTTTGTGTGTGTGTGTTTGTGTTTACATGTCTGAATGTTTATTTGTTTAGCTGTCTGTGTGGTTGTTAGTCTGTCAGTTTAACAATCTATCTTGTAATCTGTCTGTCTTGTTGTCGTACAGCTGTCTTGTCTGTCTTGTTGTCGTACAGCTATCTTGTCTGTCTTGTTGTCGAACAGCTGTCTTGTCTGTCTTGTTGTCGAACAGCTATCTTGTCTGTCTTGTTGTCGAACAGCTGTCTTGTCTGTCTTGTTGTCGAACAGCTGTCTTGTCTGTCTTGTTGTCGTACAGCTGTCTTGTCTGTCTTGTTGTCGTACAGCTATCTTGTCTGTCTTGTTGTCGTACAGCTATCTTGTCTGTCTTGTTGTCGAACAGCTGTCTTGTCTGTCTTGTTGTCGAACAGCTGTCTTGTCTGTCTTGTTGTCGTACAGCTGTCTTGTCTGTCTTGTTGTCGAACAGCTATCTTGTCTGTCTTGTTGTCGTACAGCTATCATGTCTGTCATGTTGTCGTACAGCTATCTTGTCTGTCTTGTTGTCGAAAAGCTGTCTTGTCTGTCTTGTTGTCGTACAGCTATCTTGTCTGTCTTGTTGTCGTACAGCTGTCTTGTCTGTCTTGTTGTCGTACAGCTGTCTTGTCTGTCTTGTTGTCGAACAGCTATCTTGTCTGTCTTGTTGTCGTACAGCTATCTTGTCTGTCTTGTTGTCGAACAGCTATCTTGTCTGTCTTGTTGTCGAACAGCTATCTTGTCTGTCTTGTTGTCGAACAGCTGTCTTGTCTGTCTTGTTGTCGAACAGCTATCTTGTCTGTCTTGTTGTCGTACAGCTGTCTTGTCTGTCTTGTTGTCGAACAGCTATCTTGTCTGTCTTGTTGTCGTACAGCTATCTTGTCTGTCTTGTTGTCGAACAGCTATCTTGTCTGTCTTGTTGTCGTACAGCTGTCTTGTCTGTCTTGTTGTCGTACAGCTGTCTTGTCTGTCTTGTTGTCGTACAGCTATCTTGTCTGTCTTGTTGTCGTACAGCTGTCTTGTCTGTCTTGTTGTCGTACAGCTGTCTTGTCTGTCTTGTTGTCGTACAGCTGTCTTGTCTGTCTTGTTGTCGTACAGCTGTCTTGTCTGTCTTGTTGTCGTACAGCTGTCTTGTCTGTCTTGTTGTCGTACAGCTGTCTTGTCTGTCTTGTTGTCGTACAGCTGTCTTGTCTGTCTTGTTGTCGTACAGCTGTCTTGTCTGTCTTGTTGTCGTACAGCTGTCTTGTCTGTCTTGTTGTCGTACAGCTGTCTTGTCTGTCTTGTTGTCGTACAGCTGTCTTGTCTGTCTTGTTGTCGTACAGCTGTCTTGTCTGTCTTGTTGTCGTACAGCTGTCTTGTCTGTCTTGTTGTCGTACAGCTATCTTGTCTGTCTTGTTGTCGTACAGCTATCTTGTCTGTCGATAACTAGACGAACTGTCTGTTTAGTTATATGTCTTTCAATTTATCGGTATGCCATGTTACTTGCCTGTTTGGTTGTTTATTTATCTGGGTATCTCAATCAAGCTATCTGTTTAACTGTTTACATGTCTTCCTGTGTATTAGTTCGTCTGTCTGTTCAGAAATACGAAGTAAAGGTAAAATAATTTCCGAGAAATGGGGATTGTTAATATATGTGGAACAGAGTCCGGTCTATCCTGTCAATTTATTAAGAATAAATTGAATGTGAAGTACACCATTTAATGAATACTGGTAGACAACACATCCACATATATGCGAGTAATGAAAGTTCTCATTCTCATTGAATGTTCTGTTGAAGAGTGATTGTACAACGCGAGCAGTAACAGCACCAGAGACAATATGGACGTGGAGGTAGGACATTAAGAATCTTGTTGTCTGCAAAGATACCGCGGAGGAGCTGTACTCTGTGTGAGGCAGGTGCTGGATGTTGGGACACCATGGTGTGAGGCAGGTACTGGATGTTGGGACACCATGGTGTGAGGCAGGTGCTAGATGTTGGGACACCATGGTGTGAGGCAGGTATTAGATGTTGGGACACCATGGTGTGAGGCAGGTGCTAGATGTTGGGACACTATGGTGTGAGGCAGGTACTGGATGTTGGGACACTAGGGTGTGAGGCAGGTGCTAGATGTTGGGACACCATGGTGTGAGGCAGGTACTGGATGTTGGGACACCATGGTGTGAGGCAGGTGCTAGATGTTGGGACACCATGGTGTGAGGCAGGTGCTAGATGTTGGGACACCATGGTGTGAAGCAGGTGCTAGATGTTGGGACACCATGGTGTGAGGCAGGTGCTAGATGTTGGGACTCCATGGTGTGAGGCAGGTATTAGATGTTGGGACACCATGGTGTGAGGCAGGTGCTAGATGTTGGGACACCATGGTGTGAGGCAGGTGCTAGATGTTGGGACACCATGGTGTGAGGCAGGTGCTAGATGTTGGGACTCCATGGTGTGAGGCAGGTATTAGATGTTGGGACACCATGGTGTGAGGCAGGTGCTAGATGTTGGGACACTATGGTGTGAGGCAGGTACTGGATGTTGGGACACCATGGTGTGAGGCAGGTGCTAGATGTTGGGACACTATGGTGTGAGGCAGGTACTGGATGTTGGGACACTATGGTGTGAGGCAGGTACTGGATGTTGGGACACCATGGTGTGAGGCAGGTACTGGATGTTGGGACACCATGGTGTGAGGCAGGTACTGGATGTTGGGACTCCATAGTGTGAGGCAGGTACTGGATGTTGGGACTCCATGGTGTGAGGCAGGTGCTAGATGTTGGGACACCATGGTGTGAGGCAGGTGCTAGATGTTGGGACACCATGGTGTGAGGCAGGTACTGGATGTTGGGACTCCATGGTGTGAGGCAGGTACTGGATGTTGGGACACCATGGTGTGAGGCAGGTACTAGATGTTGGGACTCCATGGTGTGAGGCAGGTACTGGATGTTGGGACACCATGGTGTGAGGCAGGTGCTAGATGTTGGGACACCATGGTGTGAGGCAGGTACTGGATGTTGGGACACCATGGTGTGAGGCAGGTGCTAGATGTTGGGACTCCATGGTGTGAGGCAGGTACTGGATGTTGGGACACTATGGTGTGAGGCAGGTGCTAGATGTTGGGACTCCATGGTGTGAGGCAGGTACTGGATGTTGGGACACCATGGTGTGAGGCAGGTGCTAGATGTTGGGACACTATGGTGTGAGGCAGGTACTGGATGTTGGGACACTATGGTGTGAGGCAGGTACTGGATGTTGGGACACTAGGGTGTGAGGCAGGTGCTAGATGTTGGGACTCCATGGTGTGAGGCAGGTGCTAGATGTTGGGACACCATGGTGTGAGGCAGGTGCTAGATGTTGGGACACCATGGTGTGAGGCAGGTACTGGATGTTGGGACACCATGGTGTGAGGCAGGTGCTAGATGTTGGGACACCATGGTGTGAGGCAGGTACTAGATGTTGGGACACCATGGTGTGAGGCAGGTACTGGATGTTGGGACACTAGGGTGTGAGGCAGGTGCTAGATGTTGGGACTCCATGGTGTGAGGCAGGTGCTAGATGTTGGGACACCATGGTGTGAGGCAGGTGCTAGATGTTGGGACTCCATGGTGTGAGGCAGGTGCTGGATGTTGGGACACCATGGTGTGAGGCAGGTGCTAGATGTTGGGACACCATGGTGTGAGGCAGGTACTGGATGTTGGGACACCATGGTGTGAGGCAGGTACTGGATGTTGGGACACTAGGGTGTGAGGCAGGTGCTAGATGTTGGGACTCCATGGTGTGAGGCAGGTACTGGATGTTGGGACACTATGGTGTGAGGCAGGTACTGGATGGTGGGACACCATGGTGTGAGGCAGGTACTGGATGTTGGGACACCATGGTGTGAGGCAGGTACTAGATGTTGGGACACCATGGTGTGAGGCAGGTACTGGATGTTGGGACACCATGGTGTGAGGCAGGTACTGGATGTTGGGACACCATGGTGTGAGGCAGGTACTGGATGTTGGGACACCATGGTGTGAGGCAGGTACTAGATGGTGGGACACCATGGTGTGAGGCAGGTGCTAGATGTTGGGACTCCATGGTGTGAGGCAGGTACTGGATGGTGGGACACCATGGTGTGAGGCAGGTACTAGATGTTGGGACACCATGGTGTGAGGCAGGTACTGGATGGTGGGACACCATGGTGTGAGGCAGGTACTAGATGTTGGGACACCATGGTGTGAGGCAGGTGCTAGATGGTGGGACACCATGGTGTGAGGCAGGTGCTAGATGGTGGGACACCATGGTGTGAGGCAGGTGCTAGATGTTGGGACTCCATGGTGTGAGGCAGGTACTAGATGGTGGGACACCATGGTGTGAGGCAGGTACTAGATGTTGGGACACCATGGTGTGAGGCAGGTGCTAGATGGTGGGACACCATGGTGTGAGGCAGGTGCTAGATGGTGGGACACCATGGTGTGAGGCAGGTGCTAGATGTTGGGACACCATGGTGTGAGGCAGGTGCTAGATGTTGGGACACCATGGTGTGAGGCAGGTGCTAGATGTTGGGACACCATGGTGTGAGGCAGGTACTGGATGTTGGGACACCATGGTGTGAGGCAGGTGCTAGATGTTGGGACACCATGGTGTGAGGCAGGTGCTAGATGTTGGGACACCATGGTGTGAGGCAGGTACTAGATGTTGGGACACCATGGTGTGAGGCAGGTGCTAGATGTTGGGACACCATGGTGTGAGGCAGGTACTAGATGTTGGGACACCATGGTGTGAGGCAGGTACTAGATGTTGGGACACCATGGGAGGGTATCATGACCTTATATTATGTGAGAGTGTATCCGGATATTGAAATATCTGCTGTGTAATTTAGTTTTTTAAAATACTAATTAAAACTTTGAAAATTGACGATTGTATCTAAAATATATTGATAATAAGACAATAAAATTAATTTAATAACTAAAGAACCCATTAGTTAACTACTGTTGTAGCAAAAGGCAACTAAAAAAATATTTAACTATGAAATTTCCTAGAAAGATAATTATCATAATAAAGAAGCAATTCGGTATAATGACTGGACAATTTTAAATACATTATCATAAATTTCTTTGACAGAATCACTGAAATTTTACAGGAGAGAGGGACGGAATGGACGACAACATGTATGTAAGCCTCAGGAAAGGATTTGATACAGTTCTCTCGGATTTGCCAAAAATCGGAGAGGAATTTGACGAATATCTGTCAAAACAAAGATATTGTTTAGCAAAGTGCAACATATTGGTTTAGAAGTGGGAATATTGCTCGCGTAGATGAAACTCTTCCAAAAAAAGAGGAATATGAGTGCAGTAATTAGGTGTCATAAATCAGGCAGGAACATAATATCACAGCCGGGCCAACAGGGCAATAAAGATTTTTGTGTTCGATTCAAGAACCCAGGGGCCAGATTCACGAGGCAGTTACGCCAGCACTTACGAACCTGTAAATCTTTTCTTAATCTTTAGCGGCTTTGTTTACAATTATTAAACAGTTAATGAGCTCCGAAGCACCAGGAGGCTGTTTACAAAAATAACAACAGTTGATTGGGAAGACTTCGTGCTTGTAAACTTTGTAATAATGTAACCGAAGCCGTCAAAGCTTGAGGAAAGATGTACACGTTCGTAAGTACACGTCTTTATTGCAGAGTTTTATTTGAGGTTGTTGCAGAGGCTGCTATACTACTGGTTGTTGCAGAGGCTGCTATACTACTAGTTGTTGCTGAGGCTGCTATACTACTGGTTGTTGCAGAGGCTGCTATACTACTGGTTGTTGCAGAGGCTGCTATACTACTGGTTGTTGCTGAGGCTGCTATACTACTGGTTGTTGCAGAGGCTGCTATACTACTGGTTGTTGCTGAGGCTGCTATACTACTGGTTGTTGCAGAGGCTGCTATACTACTGGTTGTTGCTGAGGCTGCTATACTACTGGTTGTTGCAGAGGCTGCTATACTACTGGTTGTTGCTGAGGCTGCTATACTACTGGTTGTTGCAGAGGCTGCTATACTACTGGTTGTTGCTGAGGCTGCTATACTACTGGTTGTTGCAGAGGCTGCTATACTACTGGTTGTTGCAGAGGCTGCTATACTACTGGTTGTTGCTGAGGCTGCTATACTACTGGTTGTTGCAGAGGCTGCTATACTACTGGTTGTTGCAGAGGCTGCTATACTACTGGTTGTTGCTGAGGCTGCTATACTACTGGTTGTTGCAGAGGCTGCTATACTACTGGTTGTTGCAGAGGCTGCTATACTACTGGTTGTTGCTGAGGCTGCTATACTACTGGTTGTTGCTGAGGCTGCTATACTACTGGTTGTTGCAGAGGCTGCTATACTACTGGTTGTTGCTGAGGCTGCTATACTACTGGTTGTTGCAGAGGCTGCTATACTACTGGTTGTTGCAGAGGCTGCTATACTACTGGTTGTTGCTGAGGCTGCTATACTACTGGTTGTTGCAGAGGCTGCTATACTACTGGTTGTTGCTGAGGCTGCTATACTACTGGTTGTTGCAGAGGCTGCTATACTACTGGTTGCATAAAAGGCTCACGTGATTGCCACTCCTACGATAATTATCTCGACAAAATACGGGAATAATCACTTGTTAATTTAATATTATAGAGAACATTTGAAAGAGTCTAGGCTACGTGGGAGCCGGCTACGACCAGGGAGTCGGTCGGCCGAGCGGACAGCACGCTGGTCTTGTGATCATGTGGTTCTGGGTTCGATCCCAGGCGCCGGCGAGAAACAATGGGCAGAGTTTCTTTCACCCTATGCCCCTGTTACCTAGCAGTAAAATAGGTACCTGGGTGTTAGTCAGCTGCCACGGGCTGCTTCCTGGAGGTGGAGGCCTGGTCGAGGACCGGGCCGCGGGGACACTAAAAAGCCCCGAAATCATCTCAAGATAACCTCACGATAAGATACGTGTAAGAAGATTCGTCCAACATATAAACTGGGGTGTGTGTGTGAGAGAGAGAGAGAGATACAGCTTTCGTTGGATAATTAAACTCCAATTAAGGAGCACATTGCCCATGTCGTTATCATAGATCACAGATGATAGTAAATCCTGAGCTGAAAATAGAGGTAATACAATACATTTTCATTATCATTTTCTTAGTCTGTGCCTATTACACACACACACACACACACACACACACACACACAACTTAGAAACTTGTTTAAAGAATCATTCAGAACTTTGTATACCACATATGTCAGGCCAATCCTGGAGTATGCAGCCCCGGATGGAGTCCATATCTAGTCAAGGATAAGACTAAACTGGAAAAGGTTCAAAGGTTTGCCACCAGACTAATACCCGAGCTAAGAGGTATGAGCTACGAGGAGAGACTACGGGAATTAAACCTCACTTCGCTGGAAGACAGAAGAGTTAGGGGGGACATGATCACCACATTCAAGATTCTGAAGGGAATTGATAGGGTAGATAAAGACAGTTTATTTAACACAAGGGGCACATGCACAAGGGGACACAGGTGGAAACTGAGTGCCCAAATGAGCCACAGAGATATTAGAAAGAACTTTTTTAGTGTCAGAGTGGTTGACAAATGGAATGCATTAGGAAGTGATGTGGTGGAGGCTGACTCCATACACTGTTTCAAATGTAGATATGACAGAGCCCGATAGGCTCAGGAATCTGTACACCTGTTGATTGACGGTTGAGAAGCGGGACCAAAGAGCCAGAGCTCAACCCCCGCAAACACAACTAGGTGAGTACACACACACAAGGAAGAGGCGCAGGGTGAGAGGGGAAAACCAGGAAGTCACAGCTCCCAACACAACACCCCCAGAAGCGAGGGGGGAAGCCGCAACCAGCTACCCAGTAACACCAGAAGGGAGGACAACCCTGCCTCCCTCCTCTGCATAGAAAACCCTCCTACCCCAAACCCTCCCTGCCCCCACTCAAATGTTCAGCCAAATCTCCCTCCTCCCACACCCAATTCCCACCCTTCTACCCCTCCCCTCCTTCCGAGTCCTCCCTCCCCCCCTTTCCTTCCCGCCCTCCCTCCCCTTTCACCCCATACCCTCCCCGTCCCTCCCCCTTCACTGGATCCCCCGCCCCTCATCCCAGTATCCTCTGAGACCCTGTTATCCACCTCACAGGTCCTCACACCCATGGAACAGCCTCCCCCACAGCAGAACACTCACCAAGGAGGCGATTTAAGAAGGGACAGAAGAAAGTGAGCCTCAAAGCGATGTACACTAACATAGATGGAATTACAAATAAAGCAAATGAGCTTGGAGAACGGTACTAGAGGAAAACCCACACATAATAGCCCTCACAGAAACAAAGATCACGAAAACGATAACAAACGCAGTGTTCCCACTGGACTATTATGTTATGAGGAAAGAGAGGGAAGGAAGAGGTGGGGGTGG
>NC_091157.1:35432361-35469861 GCF_040958095.1 Procambarus clarkii
ATGACATCACAATCAAGGCAAAGATTCAGCCTAAATTGCTGCATAGCCACATCAGGAGAAAAACAACAGTAAAGGAACAGGTTATGAAATTAAGGATAGGGGCAGAAAGATTCACTACAAACGACAAGGACGTGTGTGAGGAAATGAATAAGAAATTCCAGGAGGTCTTCACCTTAGATCAAGGAGAAATTCCAGAGATAAGAGAGGGAATAGCTAACCAGGAACCACTGGAAGAGTTTCAGATTACCAGCGGGGAAGTAAGGAAGTGTTTACTAGAGTTGGATGTGACAAAGGCTATAGGCCCAGATGGAATCTCGCCTTGGATACTAAAGGAAGGAGCAAAAGAACTGTGCCTATATTATAGTCTGTGGGTTGGTTGTGTTGTTGTCGTCGTGTTCCTCCTTTACGGACAACCCAACCCACAACTCGGTAGAGTGCTTATACCTCACTAGGAGATCACCCTTGGCGCTTCTGGCTCTTGGAGAGGGGCTCAACGTCACATGTTTAGGGGATGCGGCTCCAACACTTAGCCTCGTTGTCACGTGCACACACCCACTCGAGCCGCTGTGACTCCCCACTCTCTCCTTATGAGATATGATGATCTCAATCCCCTACGACTTACTAGTATTACCTTCTACCCTGTCCACGGCAGTGGTTCTTGGTTCTTTCTCTCTCTCTCTCCTTCTTTACTACCTCCTGGGAAGCCTCACTAGGACAAGGGCAAACACCGGCAAATTGGGATACATTTACTGGACAAAGCACATACACAATACATACACACATACAGTAATAATGAATCCTATACTCTATACTATTACAATCAGGTTGCACTCCAACATCATCAGAACTCTATCATCAGCTTATCAAGTGGTGTCCTATCTCCTGGTTTACCACCTGATACTATCAACCTCCTTAAGTTGATCAAGTCTACATACACTGTTGCACCATCAACAAGAGGAGTATATATATATATATATATATATATATATATATATATATATATATAAATGTGTACAAAGAAAATCAGCATTTGAATGCAATAACATATATCAGTATAAATGTTCCTTGATACACAACAATGATCAATCGATTACTCTATCAGTCCTCGAACACATACATCTGTAGGTAATCCAGCCTACGACTGCAACTCTGAACTTCAGTATAAAAAAAACTCCTTGACATAAGAATGCAAACAGTCACTCACCTCTCACTGCGTCTTGCACGCTAATGACAACCAAATACTATCAACTCCCTACAAGTAATCCACCAGAACTTCCCTTCCACCTCTGGAAGTTCACTACCCTGATATCTTCAGGTTCTTCCGGGCTTCACTACCAGGATCCTCTGCAGCTCCTCCAGGCTGCTACCATGAAGTTTTCCTTGAGCAACTATGGTGCTCTACTACTTCTGCTAGGTTCCTCCACAGCTCTCTTGGCTGCTACACCATGAAGTTTCTCGAGCAACTATGGTGCTTCACCACCTCTACAGAAGCATGTGACACTCCTCTTCACTGCTTCTCCTCACAGCTCGAGGTCCTCTGCTCCACTACCTTGGAGTCTCATCAATTACTTCATCTATGCTGGCTTCGAAGTTCTCAGCAACTTCTTCCCCAAAGACAAACCTGCAACCCATCGACACTCCAATAAAATGTTCCCCTTTAACACATAACACAAATACTCACACAATATGTTTGCCTCAAACCTCTATCTGTCCTCTACATACAGTGAGAGTGGACTCCCCCGTTTTGGGCGGGTCCATACTCCACCTCGCCCGGCGGGCCTCCTCACTCAGGGAGGGTCCTTCACCGTCAGGAGCCGGGCTCCCTCAGTTGCCCGCCAGCGCTCAGAGGGGACGGACGTCGCTCCGTGTTCCTCCGTCTCCACTCTCTTATTTCAGGCCTTCTGCCTTATTAAAACATGTCTAACTTATAAATAAACATTGCTACTGTCGCTGGGCACACGACCAACTACAAGCAATCACTATGAACTGGCGTATATCGTGCTTACCACAGATTATCTGGTCGAGGGCGCTCTCCCTCTGACGGCGTCTGGTCAGGGGCGCTTCCACGGCCCACAATAATGCCTCTGGGCGATTTAATATCTGCTCGTCGACCAGGACTTGAGACCACAACGTTCCCAGCTCGATTCTACAGCTGGCACATCTGCATACTTCTCTTCTCTTCGAGATATATCACTAGGGGTTCCCTTCTGACGGGAGCTCAACGGAGCGCGGCTTTCCCTTGCGATGTCTGGCACTCAAGTGAGGTCAAAGCCCCTCCAGAAGCGGGCCTCACGCCTCCCGCAAAATGTCCACATCTCCTAGCCAGTCATTTATCTATTTCCTTACTTACTGCCCATAATCTTAAACTGTTCATTGAATCCAACACACTATTTTTCATATGGGTTATCACCTCAATATATGCTAGACCTTCTAATCAGGTCAGGCTTGCTGAATAACTCTCAAGGAGGGAGACTCGTTTCTCCTGCAGGCTGAGATCATAACTCTCCCCTCCCCTTATTTTTGAGAGTTATTCCAGTGGCAAAGCTCGGGATAATACATCAGCCACCACACTGTCTCGTTCTTCAACCGATTGATTCGACCGGTTGATCTGCTTACGTACTCCTTTAGGAGTCTACAACTAGTCCGTTGCTCCTTGCAACATCTGGCTCACAACTCGCCAGAAACATGATCTTCTCACAAGCGATCTGACTTCTCTGGCACCTCTTGGCTAGGCTGTCCTCCTTGAACGCCTGCACTCCATCGGTCCACTCTACTTATTGTTTCCACCCTCCGTTTCCTAATCTTCTTCTCTTCACGTCCAGAGTCAGACATCTGCTGCCTGTACCTCCTCTGTCGTCTTCACACTTCCATCTACTGCCATTATACTTCCGTCTCCTGTCATCATACTTCACTCCCTCGTCTTCACCGACGATCCTCCCTTTCGTCTCCTCATTTATCCGAGACCTCATCCTGTTTGACTTCCATCGAGTCCTCGGCTTTCTTCTACTCCTCCATGCTTGTATCATCATCCTCTTCTCACACTTCTCACCTCTATACAACTCCATTTCTTCTCCTTCAACTCTTCTTCGTTCCCTAAAAGTTTCTTCGAGCACTGTACTACAGCCAACAGCACTCGACCGTACATGTCACTTTACCTCTCCTAGAGTGCTCGTAGGCATCTCTCCACACATACTGTCTCTTCTCCTTTCATTTTCTTGGCAATTACTCTTCTTCACTATCTCTCCTCCACGTTTTCTGTGAAACATGTCAACTCCTGACATCTCAAACAACTTAACTCTACTATACAAATGCCTCTGTGCTCCTGGACAACTTGACGCTCTACTCCCGTCCTCAGTCTGTCCACATCCTTCCTCATTTCTACTCAGCACAGTTGCATTCACCTTCCGACTCTTAATTTCAGCAGTCTGGGCTCTACTCAGGTCCGCTCTCTTCTCACGATTCCTCTTCGGCTGGGCCATCTTCACTTTTGACCTCGCCGAGACTTCGTTTTCCTGGGCTGGACCTTCATCAAACAGCCATGCTATATCTACATCGATATCTTCTACCGGTTTAATCGACACTGTCTCATCTTCTCCAGCGTTTTCCTTGTCGGCCACCTCTGCCTTCATCACTACCGAGACAGGGTACTCAATGGCTTGGCGGTCTCCTGACTCATCTCCTCGGATGTCAGTCAGGTTCACACTCTCAGGTGTCCCACCCGTGCCGTGGCCTTCTGGGCACTCCTCTGGCACAGTCTCCTCCATGACTCTTGTCAACACCTTTGTCCCGCACAAGTCATTTCCCAGGATCACTTGGACTCCTGGAATAGGTATGTCGGGGCAAACTCTCAACATCACCTCTGCCGACACATATTCCGACCTTAGCTGGACAGTACACACGGGCATGTCACTCTCAGACAATAACCCATATACTTTCATCTTCCTCCTGCCAGCTAACCGTCGATCATTCCCAATCAGGCTTCTCACAATCAAGCTCTGAATAGCTCCAGTATCTCTTAAGATACCAACTTCTACCTCAGGTTGGCTTCCTATACTGATCCAACCTTTGCTCATGAACGGCTTATACCTCTCGTTCACTAAGTTCACCTTCTGTGGTTTGTCTTGGAACACATTAGTATATCTACTTCGGGGGTCACACATGGCCAGGGTTACAACTCTCTTGCCCTGCCGACAGTCTCGCATCACGTGACCCAATCCGTTACAATTGTAACATCTCATCTGGGAAAAGTCTCTTCTATATGTACCAGAGTAGCTCTGACTCTGCCCACTCGTATTGGACTTCCTCGGGCCAGACGTACTACTCGTACTCTGTGGAGCTTTACTGGACTCTTGATTCCCTAGATAACGATTAGTTTCTCGTTTAGCTCCTCCATCCTCGCTTTCAGACGAAGTGCGCGACCTACTGTTCTGAGTTTTAGGGTACTTACTTTTATCTGCCCATTTATCAAAATTCTTCTCACCCCAGACTCCTCTGGGTCTCATTATTTCTTCCTCCCCAGACTCCATTGGGTCTGCTATTGCTGCGTCTCGCCTCGCTTCTCACTCTGTTCTCCCTCAAGCTCTTGTATGCTTCGGTAATCATATCCGCCCTATCTGCGGCATCTTTCACCTCCTTTATCCCTGCTTATTGGATCTTGAACTTTGTTTCGGGATGCATCATCTCCAAGAACTTCTCCATGGCCATCAGTTGCTTCAGGTCAGCATAAGATCCAACTCCAGCAGCCTCAATCCACTTCTGGAATCGTCTTTCCAGATCTCTTGCTGTCTCAGCAAAAGTACACGCTCCAACTTTGATCATCTCTCTGAAGCGCTTCCTATAAGCTTCTGGGGTTAACTGAAACGAGCGCAATATGCTGCTCTTTACTGTGGCGTAATCCTGGCACTCTTCCAGTGACAATTGGGTGTACGCCTCCCTGGCTGCACCGGTCAATCTTAACTGGACCAGCTGGGCCCATTCCTCCTGTGGCCACTCCTTGATGCTGGATACTTTTTCAAAATGCTCGAAAAAGCTTTCTGCCTCTTCGGGAACAAACAAGGGAATGTCCTTCTCCCTAACCCTAACATCAGGTGGGTGTGATACCTGGGTAGTGCTCTCTGGCAACCCATGTTCGATCCTTTGCTCAGCCAAGGTTCTATTCGCTTCTATCTGCATTTGTTTTGTTCTCTCTTTTTCTTTTTCGACCTGGGCTTTCTTTTTCTTGTTCCCACTCCAGTTCTCTTACTCTGGTTTTCTCTTTTTCTACTTCCAGTCTGGTTTTCTCTTTTTCTACTTTCAGTCTGGTTTTCTCTTTTTCCTTCTCGGCTTCATTTTTCATCTGCAGTTCTAATCTCATCTTTTCCAGCTGGAACTGTCTCTCCTCACGCTGCATCTGGAGCTCTAACTGGAATCTTTCCAAGCTCCTATTTCGGCTACTCCTGCTACTGCGGCTACTCTTGCTGCTCCTACTCGATCCCTGGGATCTCACCTCATCCTGCCCATCATCCTCCTTTCCACTTTCTGCTCCTTTTTGGGCTCCTTGCTCTGCCGCTTCACTTCTGGCTCTCAACTGTCTAAGGATCTCATCCTTCATCCCAGCCACCTTAGATGCTTTCAACCTAATGCCACATTTTTCTGCTATTTGTTTCAATTGATCCCTCGTGCAACCTTCCAAGTCCTCAGGCTTGCCTGACTCCACAAACGCTTGCACCTTATCCATCTTGTCCTGTGAGTCTTCCCAAGAGAGAGAATATACACCTGCGGTCACACAGTTTATCTCTTTTAGCAAGGGTGTACAAATCCACTCTTGGACAGGGTGTGGGTGTGTCAGTTCACTCTCCCGGACACAGGCCCCCAATTTATTATAGTCTGTGGGTTGGTGGTGTTGTTGTCGTCGTGTTCCTCCTTTGCGGACAACCCAACCCACAACTCGGTAGAGTGCTTATACCTCACTAGGAGATCACCCTTGGCGCTTCTGGCTCTTGGAGAGGGGCTCAACGTCACACGTTTAGGGGATGCGGCTCCAACACTTAGCCTCGTTGTCACGTGCACACACCCACTCGAGCCGCTGTGACTCCCCACTCTCTCCTTATGAGATATGATGATCTCAATCCCCTACGACTTACTAGTATTACCTTCTACCCTGTCCACAGCAGTGGTTCTTGGTTCTTTCTCTCTCTCTCTCCTTCTTTACTACCTCCTGGGAAGCCTCACTAGGACAAGGGCAAACACCGGCAAATTGGGATACATTTACTGGACAAAGCACATACACAATACATACACACATACAGTAATAATGAATCCTATACTCTATACTATTACAATCAGGTTGCACTCCAACATCATCAGAACTCTATCATCAGCTTATGAAGTGGTGTCCTATCTCCTGGTTTACCACCTGATACTATCAACCTCCTTAAGTTGATCAAGTCTACATACACTGTTGCACCATCAACAAGAGGAGTATATGTATATATATATATAATATATATATATATATATATATATATATATATATATATATATATATATATATATATAAATGTGTACAAAGAAAATCAGCATTTGAATGCAATAACATATATCAGTATAAATGTTCCTTGATACACAACAATGATCAATCGATCACTCTATCAGTCCTCGAACACATACATCTGTAGGTAATCCAGCCTACGACTGCAACTCTCAACTTCAGTATAAAAAAAACTCCTTGACATAAGAATGCAAACAGTCACTCACCTCTCACTGCGTCTTGCACGCTAATGACAACCAAATACTATCAACTCCCTACAAGTAATCCACCAGAACTTCCCTTCCACCTCTGGAAGTTCACTACCCTGATATCTTCAGGTTCTTCCGGGCTTCACTACCAGGATCCTCTGCAGCTCCTCCAGGCTGCTACCATGAAGTTTTCCTTGAGCAACTATGGTGCTCTACTACTTCTGCTAGGTTCCTCCACAGCTCTCTTCGCTGCTACACCATGAAGTTTCCTCGAGCAACTATGGTTCTTCACCACCTCTACAGAAGCATGTGACACTCCTCTTCACTGCTTCTCCTCACAGCTCGAGGTCCTCTGCTCCACCACCTTGGAGTCGTCAGGCTCCCTCAGTTGCCCGCCAGCGCTCAGAGGGGACGGACGTCGCTCCGTGTTCCTCCCTCTCCACTCTCTTATTTCAGGCCTTCTGCCTTATTAAAACATGTCTAACTTATAAATAAACATTGCTACTGTCGCTGGGCACACGACCAACTACAAGCAATCTCTATGAACTGGCGTATATCGTGCTTACCACAGATTATCTGGTCGAGGGCGCTCTCCCTCTGACGGCGTCTGGTCATGGCACTTCCACGGCCCACAATAATGCCTCTGGGCGATTTAATATCTGCTCGTCGACCAGGACTTGAGACCACAACGTTCCCAGCTCGATTCTACAGCTGGCACATCTGCATACTTCTCTTCTCTTCGAGATATATCACTAGGGGTTCCCTTCTGACGGGAGCTCAACGGAGCGCGGCTTTCCCCTGCGATGTCTGGCACTCAAGTGAGGTCAAAGCCCCTCCAGAAGCGAGCCTCACGCCTCCCGCAAAATGTCCACATCTCCTAGCCAGTCATTTATCTATTTCCTTACTTACTGCCCATAATCTTAAACTGTTCATTGAATCCAACATACTATTTTTCATATGGGTTATCACCTCAATATATGCTAGACCTTCTAATCAGGTCAGGCTTGCTGAATAACTCTCAAGGAGGGAGACTCGTTTCTCCTGCAGGCTGAGATCATAACACCTACCACTCTCCATAGTGTATAACAAATCACTGGGATCAGGGGAACTACAAGATATTTGGAAAGCAGCTAACGTAGTCCTGATATACAATAAAGGCGATAGACAGGAGGCACTGAACAACAGGCCAGTGTCCCTAACCTGCATACCATGCAAGCTGATGGACAAAATTGTGCGAAGAAAGCTAGTGGAGCATCTGGAGCGAAAGAACTTTGTAACACAGCATCAACATGGGTTAAGAGATGGCAGGTCCTACCTAACAGGGTTACTTGAATTCTACGACCAGGCAAGAAAGAGAAGGGTGGGCAGACTGCATTTTTTTGTATTGTCAGAAAGCCTTTGATACAGTACCGCACAAGAGGCTAGTGAAAAAGCTGCAAATGCAGGCTGGAGTGAAAGGGAAGGTATTCCATTGGATAAAGGAGTACCTAAGCAACAGGAGACAACGCGTCTGTGTAAGGGGTGAGGTCTCAGATTGGCGAGACGTTACAAGTGGAGTCCCGCAGGGGTCAGTCCTTGGACCTATACTGTTTCTGATATATGTAAATAATCTCCCAAAGGGTATAGAACCGTTTCTCTCAATGTTTGCCGATGATGCAAAAATTACGAGGAGGATTAAAACAGAGGCTGATAGTAGGAGGCTACAAGATGACGTAGACATACTGAGTGAATGGTCCAACAAATGGCTGTTGAAGTTCAACCCGAGTAAATGCAAAGTAATGAAACTAGGCAGTGGAAACAGGAGGCCAGACACAGGATACAGAATAGGAGATGAAGTACTTAATGAAACGGACAGAAAGAAAGATCTAAGAGTTGATATCACACCAAACCTGTCTCCTGAAGCCCACATAAAAAGAATAACGTCTTCGGCATATGCGAGGCTGGCTAACATCAGAACAGCGTTCAGGAAACTGTGTAAGGAATCATTCAGAATCTTGTACACCACATATGTAAGACCAATCCTAGAAGTATGCGGCCCCAGCATTGAGCCCGTACCTTGTCAAGCACAAGACGAAGCTGGAAAAAGTCCAAAGGTATGCCACTAGACTAGTCCCAGAAAAAAGAGGCATGAGTTACGAGGAAAGGCTGAAGGGAATGCACCTTACGACACTGGAAGACAGAAGAGTAAGGGGAGACATGATCACAACCTTCAAAGTCTTCAGGGAAATCGACCGGGTAGACCAGGAAAAACTATTCACCACTGATGGTACGCGAACAAGGGGACACAAGTGGAAACTGAGTACCCACATGAGCCACAGTGACGTTAGAAGGAACTTTTTTAGTGTCAGAGTAGTTAATGGATGGAATGCATTAGGCAGTGATGTGGTGGAGGCTGACTCCATACACAGTTTTAAATGTAGATATGATAGAGCCCAGTAGGCTCAGGAATCTGTACACCAGTTGATTGACAGTTGAGAGGCGGGACCAAAGAGCCAAAGCTCAAACCCCGCAAGCACAAATAGGTGAGTACACACAAGATTCTCAAAGGAATTGATACGGTAGATAATGACAGACTATTTAACACAAGGGGCACACGCACTAGGGGACACAAGTGGAAATTGACACCACTTCCTCTTCTGATGCATTCCCAAATGATCTGATGTTCCCATCACTGACAAATAAAAACAGTTAAAACACGAAATTAAAAAAATAAAAAAATAAAAAAATAAACTATAATCATGAAACGAACAGTATGAAAAACAACACAACACATTTCCAATGCAATGTCACACAAAATAATGAAATCAAAATGAAAATAAATCGAAATCTATGAAAATTCAATTTATCAATGCAATCAGAAACATCGAAATGGAACCATAACATATTTAGTATAGCGTGTGTCTGCTCTTATATGTAACAGATGGCGCTGTTTAAAAAAAAAATGTTTTTACCTGTCACAGATGTGGCATCTATATAATAGGTATATAAAAACCCGCTCGGATGTGAATGGAACATTGTGTCAAAATTACAAAGCAATTGATGAGGAACTTTCGGATATTAGCGATTTTGAACTATCGAACATTTACATTTGTATTTATATAGATTATCTATTTAAATAAGAATGGAAATGTTTTTCCATTTTTATTTATATAGATTAGCTATATAAATAAAAATGGAAATGTTCGTGTGTTCAAAATCGCTAATCTCCGAAAGTTCTTCACTGATTACTTTGAAATTTTGACATAACGTTCCATTCAAATACATGCGTGTTTTTATATACCTACTATATAGATGCCACGCCTGTGACAGGTAAAAAACATGTTATTGTTTTTTAAAACAGCGCCATCTGTTACATGTAAGAGCAGACACACACTATACTAAATATGTTATGGTTCCATTTCGATGTTTCTGATTGCATTGATAAATTGAATTTTCATAGATTTCGATTTATTTTCATTTTGATTTCATTATTTTGTGTGACATAGAGTTGGAATTGAGCTGTGTTGTTTATCATACCGTTCATTTCATGGGGATAGTTTATTTTTTATTATTTTTTTTCATTTCGTTTTTTTTAATTGTTCTTCTTATTTTTCAGTGATGAGAACATCAGATCATTTGGGAATGCTTCAGAGAAAAGTGTGGGGAACAGTGGGAAGGACAAGGGGACGGGAGTGGATGGTTGGTGGGGAGGACAGGGGGACAGGGGAAGGGGTAATAGTAGGGAGGACGAGGGAACAGATGAGTTGGGGGATTGTGGGGACGAGGGGACAGGGAATGGAGAATGGTGGGGAGGACAGGGGGACAGGGAAATGGGGGATGGTGTGGGAGGAAGAGGGGACAGGGCAGGGTGGAATTGTAGGGGAGGATGAGGGAATGGGGGAGTGGGAGATGGTGAGGAGGACAAGGAGACGGGGGAGGGGGGAATGGTGGGAAGAATGAGAGGATGGGGGAATGGGGAATGGTTGGGAGGACGAGGGGACGGGGAAGGGGGAGAATGGTTGGGAAAACTGGGAGACAGGGAAAATTTGCTGAAAATAATAAAGCAATAGTTATAGTAGTATTAGTATACTATGGCATTGCAGTATGTTTCTCCAGTAGTATTAGTAGTAGTAACATTAATGGTGGTAGTAGCAGTAGTAGCAGCAGCAGCAGCAGCAGCAGCAGCAGCAGCAGCAGTAGCAGCAGTAGTCGCAGCAGCAGCAGCAGCGGCAGCAGCAGCAGCAGCAGTAGTCGCAGCAGCAGCAGCAGCAGCAGCAGCAGCAGCAGCAGCAGCAGCAGTAGTCGCAGCAGCAGCAGCAGCAGCAGCAGTAGCAGCAGCAGTAGCAGCAGCAGCAGCAGCAGTAGCAGCAGCAGTAGCAGCAGCAGCAGTAGCAGCAGCAGTAGCAGCAGCAGCAGCAGCAGCAGCAGTAGCAGCAGTAGTCGAGGAAGCAGCAGCAGCGGCAGCAGCAGTAGCAGCAGCAGTAGCAGTAGCAGCAGCAGTAGCAGCAGCAGCAGTAGCAGCAGCAGTAGCAGCAGCAGTAGCAGCAGTAGCAGCAGCAGTAGCAGCAGCAGCAGCAGTAGCAGCAGCAGTAGCAGCAGTAGCAGCAGCAGTAGCAGTAGCAGCAGCAGCGGCAGCAGCAGCAGTAGCAGCAGCAGTAGCAGCAGCAGCAGCAGCAGCAGCAGCAGTAGTCGAGGAAGCAGCAGCAGCAGCAGCAGCAGCAGCAGCAGTAGTCGAGGAAGCAGCAGCAGCAGCAGCAGCAGCAGCAGCAGCGGCAGCAGCAGCAGCAGCAGCAGTAGTCGCAGCAGCAGCAGCAGCAGCAGCAGCAGCAGCGGCAGCAGCAGCAGCAGCAGCAGTAGTCGCAGCAGCAGCAGCAGCAGCAGCAGCAGCAGCAGTAGTCGCAGCAGCAGCAGCAGCAGCAGCAGCAGTAGTCGCAGCAGCAGCAGCAGCAGCAGCAGCAGCAGCAGTAGTAGCAGCAGCAGCAGCAGTAGCAGCAGCAGCAGCAGCAGCAGCAGCAGCAGCAGTAGTCGCAGCAGCAGCAGCAGCAGCAGCAGCAGCAGTAGTAACAGCAGCAGCAGCAGTAGCAGCAGCAGCAGCAGCAGCAGCAGCGGCAGCGGCAGCAGCAGCAGCGGCAGCGGCAGCAGCAGCAGCAGCAGCAGCAGCAGCGGCAGCAGCAGCAGCAGCAGCAGCAGCGGCAGCAGCAGCAGCGGCAGCAGCAGCAGCAGCAGCAGCAGCAGCAGCGGCAGCAGCAGCAGCAGCAGCAGCAGAAGCAGCAGCAGCGGCAGCAGCAGCAGCAGCAGCAGCAGAAGCAGCAGCAGCGGCAGCAGCAATAGTACCTTGTGCTTGATGTTTAGCTCTCGTCAGTGGTCGCAGGTTACTTCATGTATACTTATTGTTAGTCGTCGTATGTTCTTCTATGTATAGCTATCATCAGGGGTAGCATGTTCTTCCATGTATAGCTATCGTCAGGGGTAGCATGTTCTTCCATGTATAGCTATCGTCAGGGGTAGCATGTTCTTCTATGTATAGCTATCATCAGGGGTAGCATGTTCTTCTATGTATAGCTATCGTCAGGGGTAGCATGTTCTTCTATGTATAGCTATCGTCAGGGGTAGCATGTTCTTCTATGTATAGCTATCGTCAGGGGTAGCATGTTCTTCCATGTATAGTTCTCGTCAGTCATGGTTTGTTCTTCTGTTACGAACCCGACTCCATCGTCGAAGTATGGAGTAGCAACGTCAACGTCATCTGTGAGTCTGCTCCCGAGACCCCCTCAAAGTGGACGACGCCATCTGGTGGTGGAAGTATGATACCTGCAAGAGACTCTAGATTCCTGCCTTGGTCAGCCCAAGAGTCGCTGTAGCTCACCTCTGGTTAAGTGGCGCCTAGAAATCAACGCCATCTATTAGGATATGAGTTGTATGTCAATGTCAGAGTTCGTAAGTGGTATTTCCTAGTTTCACAAGTACTGGCCAGTTTACTGATGACGTGTCTGTATCCACAGAGGCGAAGTAGGGCTGCGGTGGTAAGAAGACAGTTAGTCTACCCAGGACAGCCTATTATCTCTCTACTCCATTCTGCTTTATGTGAGCAGTGAGCCACCGCCGAAGAGGAATGAGAAGTATCTGCTGTCTGCCTGTGACGTGGCAGTGACTGAATTCGGCGTATCCCGGGACTGGCGAGAGGAAGAGACGACCGACAGTGAGGTGCTACGGAGGAGTGTAACTAGCTAGTTACAAGAACCTCCTGCCAAGGGTTCGCTACCCTTGTATTTGTTCGTGTAGAGGCCCAGCAGCGCGAGGCTGATGTTCTCTGCCAGCACCAGGCTTGAGAGCGATTGTGGGCGTTCGCAAGGAGCACCTAGTGAGACTGTAGATAGGCTGGCCCATGGCTAATGTAGACTCGTTGGTGTTTCCCAGTACTGGTTGAGGACGGTACTGTGTGTTGAGGAAACACGGAAGTTGACAAGGCTGCATTGCATGAGCATCGAGGAGCGCTTAGTGTCCTATGAGAGCGACACATGTGTATATATCAGTGTAGTAATACTTCGTTTATGATTCTATTTAAGGTGATGGGAAAGTGATAATATGTGAATACATTGATAAAGGATGAAGTGTCGTATTCCTTTCAACTCCCCACTTTTTTTTTTACTTGCATTACCAAGCCTACTTCTTGAAAGCCACTACAGATTTGGGGTGGGATATTAGCACTTTAGTTCCTCCAGCAAAAAACCTGGTTGCGACCCATAGTGGCCATAACATCTTCAAAGTAGAGCTATCGTCAGTGGTCGCATATTCTTGTGTGGGAAAAATCCTAGCAGATTAATTCTTTTTTAATATCTGTAAATACTAAATATTTCTTAATTGACTTTATGATAATTTTTTATCTGATTATTTTTTTTTTAGTTAGTTCTTAGTAATAAGTTAGTTAATCAAGCAAGTAAGTAATTGAGTGGACTGTATGTACTAATTCAGCTGCCTGAATTTATCTCACATAATTGGGGGGACAATTTGCAGCTAAACCACTTTGAGATGGCTCCTTCATAAACCAGAAATTGTTTACCTAATAAATGTAAACTAAATCATACCACATATAGTGGTCTAATCTACTATTATTATGACAATGATTAATTATAATTTCTAATACTTTGTCTACAGTATTGTACAAAAAGAGGACTTAGCTGTTCTTGTTGATGGGGCCTGCTAAGGCTGTGTAATTGTAGCATCAAAGTTGGGTGTGGCCCTGTGCCTCTGAGTGCCACGTAATGGCGGCTGTCTGGAGGCCTACGAAGCTTGGTGTACAGCTGGGTAATAAATTTATATGGAAGGCCAACTGTCTGCTCAGCTTCTTGTAACTCCAAATCACAATTACCTGCCGAGTTTAAAGAATTAATATTGTTTCCCTAAACATATAAGTACAGGTATGACATGGAATATGAGTGTGTTGAGCTGTGTAAACGTAGTTGATTGTGTGGGGTTTTCATGCAATATAACCGCCAATCTATTTATGAATAACTATGGCCACTGTTAAACAAAAATTCTTGGTAAGACGGATACTGGTGTTGCTGTAGTTGTTTAGAGGCTGTTTTGCTGGTTGCTCACTTGTTGACACGTAGTCCGGGTGTCTAACGAGTTAAATCGGCTCATATGGTGAGCCTCTCTACAGCATGTCCATTGTTGATGTTATTGTCCATACATGACGACGCTCCCGGGGGAGACGAACTCAAATGTTTGATGGTTCTATTTATGTTTAAGGAATAGAGTATTAAGCTATATTCCCAGTGTTGAAAATTATATTCAGTCATAGTGAACACTTTTTTATTAAATTTAAACAATAGACTGTAGTATAAAAAGATTATGAGTAATGTAAATGCGTGACGTCACAGAATCACCCATTATATTTTTAAGGGGATACTATGTTATTATGCATGTGTCGGATTTCCGACATCGTGAATGTATATCTATCGTCAGTCGTTGTATGTTCTTACTTATACATCTATTGTCACTTGTCTCATGTTCCCCCCCCATGTATACATTGAGCACAGATCTAACGTTACAATACATATATAAGATACAAAATACAGATCTATCGTAAGAATACAGATCTAACCCAATACAAAAGCTCAAAGATAGCAATACAGAAGCAACGTGACAATACGAAGTCAAGAGTTGTGTGACAATTACCCTCACTCAGCCACGTCTGACAAACAACTAACCAATCCTATAATGCTGGTGAGAGAAGTTACAGTGAACGAGCCCTGAGGAGCCGTCATAACAGCAGGGCTCCCTCAATCGGCTTGCGTGTGGCAGGGGTCCTCACGACTCGTTAAATGTTAAAAAGAAGAAAAATATTATTTCTGTAGTGTGGTGTCGTTGTGTGGCAGTGGTGCTCTAACCCTGACCTCCCGCCGCGTCTTGGGACCTAAATTCGATGGCTCTCACTCCCTGGAGATACTCTGGGGAGAGTGACGCCTGTCAATACATTTATTACTGTTGTGTGTGTCTCCCATTAGAAGGGATCAAAAGAAGGCAATGTATGTCCGAAACGATATGCGTACTAGTGGCTTTAGGTATTGCATGTACTATATCTTTAAATCTAACATTATGTATGTAACTCAATGTATGTACCTTTACATGAATAAAAAATCAAACCTAATCTAATTTATGTAGAGAATGTAATATAAACACGTAACAGTGGCTCAGTTTGTCGATAAATTAACTATTTTCACTGTGCTTTCTTTCTTTTGATACTGTCAGTACGTAGGATCCGAACGCAGGGAGAAATCTGTATTAGCACTTGAGTGGTAGAATAGAATGCTAATATAAAGATTTTAGCTGCCCATTTAGGGAAAAGCAGAACATTAGGAAATAACGAAGGTCAATATCCTTACTTCCTGTCATTAGAAAGATGTTTCAAACATCTTTCATTCAGACGATAGACGTTCACACTGTTCCTCCGGCGTCCAATGCTACTGGTGTCTACTCTATTTCCTGTTTGTCTTCTCACCTCCAATGCTTTAGTGAATTTGGCCGTACTCTGAATGACAAACTTTAGGAACAGAAAAGAAGTGTCAAGTCTTCAGACACAAACAATGCTCTCTTTTGTCATGTTAGGGACTCTAATCATCCTATAGATTGTACTTCTTCTTAAATAATCTTTCCTGCCTCTATTCTTCCCAGACGCTGTCTTGTCGAATCTGCTCTGATACACCACATACCCAAAACGAACTTTAGTGTTGGCTTGTTTGCAGTTGATTTTTCTTCACAGTACATATTTAAATGTTCTCATCTTATTAATCCACGTGATCTGGCTGAAGCTTTGCCCCTCTATCCACTCTTTTCCTTCTGTCTCTTATTTATCAAGTTCTATCTATTTACCATTTGACCTCTTGCAGTTTGAATTTATTTGTCCTTCCTTCTTACCCACCCTTTACTATATCTGATTCTGTCATTGTATCATTTTACCTTATTCTTACCTTTCATCTTATTCTTACCTTCATCCTAAATCATCTTCAAATCTTCATCTTACTCATACCTTTCAAAATCTATTTTACTGTTCATTTTATTTATATTCTTACCTTTCATCTTACCCTTACATATTCCTTTCTCTTACATGCTTCTTACTTTGCCTCTCGCTTTCTTGCCTTAGTTATATGTCTCTTCCACTCCATTTTGATTACCGGACTTAATAATGGTCCAGGACTCACCGAAATGTCTTCATTTCTGAATTTTCTGATGTGTGGTTTGGTCATCAAGGTGCTGTTCAACATTGTCTTGAACATTGTTTAACAGTTCCTAGAAAACTGTTAAAGAAAGAAGAAGAACTGTTAAAAAAAACAGGTTTCATCCGATTGTTTAAAAAATAAACTTACACATGAAATGTAAGTTTTAAATTATGAAATATAAGCTTAAATAATACACTTAAAAGAGTATTGTGACCCGTGTTAAACGGGTCACTTAATTCAGGAAACAAATTCTTCAGTACTTCCGTTGTAATTAGCAGTACTGGGGCGAGCATGTAACTGAGGACCCTTGAGGGAGACTGAGGCTGACACTCGGCCTCAACAAAGGTTGACTATCAAGGGTGAGTCTGAGTGTTGCTCACCTCATACATGAGAGCTGGTGTGTGAAGGCTCAAGTCTAAGTTAAAACTTTGGGTCATTTTGCAGATCAAAGATGCTCTCTAATTAGATCCAGGTGACACTGGATGTTGTGCGTCCTTGACAAGTACAAACACCAGCTGTGCTTTCCTGTCAGTGGGTCAAGTTCCTCCAGAAACATCCTGTTAATTGTATATTCACTCTAGATCTTCCTGAAAAGTTCTGGTCCAGCTTGGTGCTCACTGTCCCGAAGCAAGGGAGTGTGCTGCATCTTTCCCATTAAAGGATGAATTCATTAACAGATTTTTCAACCAGTTTAGGGACCTAATTAGCACTGCAAGCCATCCATATTAATCTTTCCTTCCATCACGCTTTATATCTTTTAGAACGATTCCAGATTAGGGGAAAGAGTGTATATAATGATTTCGAAATTACGTTCGATACATTCTGGTACACATGTATGTAGATTCGTCTCTGGTACCACATTGGAACTGTCATCTTCTCGCCCTTCCGATCGTTCATATGTCAATTTACACGAAATCCATTCAAATAGGCTCATTATGTCCCTGAATAGCTTACATGGACCATTTTATCGCATAATTTTTGGAATTCATTACTAAAATAGGTCATTCATCAAATTAGTTTCCTTGTCAAATCTTGAGAATTTGATCAAAGTGAGTTAAGGTGTCCATTCCTCTCATATTCTCTCTTTTAGTACTCTTTCCATTGTCTTGTGTGAAGGCCTTAACAACATTTATTATCTCTTTTGGAGAGGTACATATCTTATGAACTTGTTTTCAAATTATTGAAGTTTTTTAAATATATGGCAACTATTGCAACTGTACAATGAAACTATGAACGACGGGTAATCCTCGCATATAGAACTACTTACTACAATTTGTATCAAAGTGCGTGAACAAACTACGAGCTGCAGGTAATCAATATACATGTTTTATAAATATATATAACCAAAACTGAAATATATACATTTCAATTTTTTTAATTTGTTTAATATTTATTTTCCGCGTCCGGAAAATATTTTACAAAAATAAATACTGATAAAGAACTGTAATTTGTATAATTGAGTTAACGATTTCTTATATAGACGTTTACAGGAATATTTAAGCAGTACTTGACATGTTCACTCCATAATGAACAGGATCGTGAGTTGTTCACAATAATATATGATTTAATTAAACGCCAGAGATATAATTTCAATATCATAATATATTTCTTAAAGCAATTAATTGACAAAATATTTACTTGTATTCAACAAAAGGAAGTTAATTTCCTTTCACCACAAATAATTATTTAACAATACAGTCAAGTCTCGTTCATTAATATACACAAAATAAACAATTATTTAGATTCATAAAGGTATTATAAAATTATATATATATATATATATATATATATATATATATATATATATATATATATATATATATATATATATATATATTTATATATATATATATATATATATATATATATATATATATATATATATATATATATATATATATATATATATATATATATATATATATAATATTATATCCAGCCTGCTGCCCCAATCCACACCAAGTATAGGAGTATGTGAGGCGAGGTGTTGGCCGCCAGGTCCGGCCACCATGGCCTACTCTGCCAACTTATTTGAATATTAGTAAGCAAATAAATTAACGTTAATGATCTTGTTGGAACATCGCTCGAGAAATTAATTTTTACTGAAATCCTCATATAATTCACAGTCAGCTGTGAAACACAAATTTCCAAAAAGCAGGTATGATCACTGTATATTATTCATGTAACAAACAGAAGGATAGTGTTCTTTCGTATTTTATAAAGAAATAACTTCTATTTAACAAAGGGGGAGTTGAGGCCAAGAGGCATGAAATAGTGAAAGAAGAGAGTGAGAGAAGAGAGAGAGAAAGAGAGAGAGTGAGAGAAATGAGAATGAGAGAAGGGCGTCACGGCGCCAGCTGGAGTACTAACCAGCAAGTCATCTGGAGATGGTAAGGGCCATCATATGGACTCCTCAACAAGGGGGTTGAGGTGTCACAAGGCAATGAGAGAGTGCCAGATTATGCGGGTTAATTATGGTTTTAGTGAGTTAGGAAGATCGTTGCCAAGTAGTTGCTTGGCTGGAGTTTGTCAAGGGTTAGAAAGAGGAAGGGAAACTGAGATAAACTGTCAACGGTATTCCTCTGACTGTCTGTCTGTCTGTCTGTCTGTCTGTCTGTCTGTCTGTCTGTCTGTCTGTCTGTCTGTCTGTCTCTCTATCTCTCTCTCTCTCTCTCTCTCTCTCTCTCTCTCTCTCTCTCTCTCTCTCTCTCTCTCTCTCTCTCTCTCTCTCTCTCTCTCTCTCTCTCTCTCTCTATATATATATATATATATATATATATATATATATATATTTTATTTTACTAACGGGTAGCATCCATTCCGTGACCCTGTAACACCCACAAGGTGCACCAGTAACACCCACACAGTGCACCAGTAACACCCACACAGTGCACCAGTAACACCCACACGGTGCTCCTGTAACACCCACACAGTGCACCAGTAACACCCACACAGTGCACCTGTAACACCCACACAGTGCACCAGTAACACCCACACGGTGCTCCTGTAACACCCACACAGTGAACCTGTAACACAAACACAGTGCACCAGTAACACCCACACGGTGCTCCTGTAACACCCACACAGTGCACCTTTAACACCCACACGGTGCTCCTGTAACACCCACACAGTGCACCTGTAACACCCACAAGGTGCACCAGTAACACCCACACGGTGCTCCTGTAACACCCACACAGTGCACCTGTAACACCCACACGGTGCACCTGTAACACCCACATGGTGCACCAGTAACACCCCACACAGTGCACCTGTAACACCCACACGGTGCTCCTGTAACACCCACACAGTGCACCTGTAACACCCACACAGTGCACCTGTAACACCCACACGGTGCACCAGTAACACACACACGGTGCTCCTGTAACACCCACACAGTGCACCTGTAACACCCACACAGTGCACCTGTAACACCCACACGGTGCACCAGTAACACCCACACGGTGCACCTGTAACACCCACACGGTGCACCTGTAACACCCACACGGTGCACCTGTAACACCCACACGGTGCACCTGTAACACCAACACGGTGCACCTGTAACACCCACACAGTGCACCAGTAACACCCACACGGTGCTCCAGTAACACCCACATGGTGCACCAGTAACACCCACACGGTGCACCTGTAACACCCACACGGTGCACCTGTAACACCCACACGGTGCACCTGTAACACCCACACGGTGCACCTGTAACACCCACACGGTGCACCTGTAACACCCACACGGTGCACCTGTAACACCCACACAGTGCACCAGTAACACCCACACGGTGCTCCAGTAACACCCACATGGTGCACCAGTAACACCCCACACAGTGCACCTGTAACACCCACACAGTGCACCTGTAACACCCACACGGTGCTCCAGTAACACCCACATGGTGCTCCAGTAACACCCATATGGTGCACCAGTAACACCCACATGGTACACCAGTAACACCCACATGGTACACCAGTAACACCCACACGGTGCACCTGTAACACCCACACGTTGCACCTGTAACACCCCACACGGTGCACCAGTAACACCCACACGGTGCACCTGTAACACTCACACGGTGCACCTGTAACACCCACACGGTGCACCTGTAACACCCACACGGTGCACCAGTAACACCCACACGGTGCACCTGTAACACCCACACGGTGCACCTGTAACACCCACACGGTGCACCAGTAACACCCACATGGTACACCAGTAACACCCACACAGTGCACCTGTAACACCCACACGGTGCACCAGAAACACCCACACGGTGCACCAGTAACACCCACACGGTGCACCAGTAACACCCACACGGTGCTACATAAGAACAAAGGCAACTGCAGAAGGCCTGTTGGCCCATACGAGGCAGCTCCTATTCTATAACCACCCAATCCCACTCATATACTTGTCCAACCCGTGCTTGAAACAATCGAGGGACCCCACCTCCACAATGTTACGCGGCAATTGGTTCCACAAATCAACAACCCTGTTACTGAACCAGTATTTACCCAAGTCTTTCCTAAATCTAAACTTATCCAATTTATACCCATTGTTTCGTGTTCTGTCCTGTGTTGATACTTTTAATACCTTATTAATATCCCCCCGGTTATGTCCATTCATCCACTTGTAAATCTCTATCATGTCACCCCTAACTCTTCGCCTTTCCAGTGAATGCAACTTAAGCTTTGTTAATCTTTCTTCATATGAAAGATTTCTAATTTGGGGAATTAACTTAGTCATCCTACGCTGGACACGTTCAAGTGAATTTATATCCATTCTTTAATATGGCGACCAAAACTGAACTGCATAATCTAAATGGGGCCTAACTAGAGCAAGATATAGCTTGAGAACCACACCAGGTGTCTTGTTACTAACGCTGCGATTAATAAATCCAAGTGTCCGATTTGCCTTATTACGAACATTTATGCATTGATCCTTTTGTTTTAAATTCTTACTAATCATAACTCCCAGATCCCTTTCGCAATCCGACTTCGCAATCACAACACCATCTAGCTCGTATCTTGTAACTCTATCATCATTACCTAACCTCAGAACTTTACATTTATCAGCATTAAACTGCATCTGCCATTCCTTTGACCATTTCAAAACCCTATCTAGATCAACTTGAAGTGATAGTGAGTCCTCCTCCGAATTAATTTCCCTACCGATTTTTGTATCATCGGCAAATTTGCAAATGTTGCTACTCAAACCTGAATCTAAATCATTTATATATATTATAAACAACAGAGGTCCCAGGACAGAGCCTTGAGGCACTCCACTTACAACATTTTCCCACTCTGACTTGATTCCATTTATACTAACTCTCTGTTGCCTTTGGTATAGCCATGCCCTAATCCAGCTTAATATAGCACCCCCAATACCATGAGACTCTATCTTTTTAATCAGTCTTTCATGTGGCACTGTATCAAAAGCTTTGCTAAAGTCAAGGTATACAACATCGCAATCCTTACCACTATCAACTGCCTCAACAATGCTAGAATAAAAAGATAACAAATTTGTTAAACATGAACGGAGAGAATAATATGAGAACTATTAGCTGAATATCAAATATATGGATTTAAACTATTTCACACAGATAGATATATTAGACGAGGAGGTGGAGTAGCCATATATGTTAGGGACAATTTGAAATGTAGTCTCAAAGAGGGAATCAAAACAGAGCCACACACAGAAACTATTTGGATTGAATTAAACGAAAAAGCTAATAATATTATAATAGGAGTAATATATAGGCCACCAAATTTAGACAGAATGGAAGCAAAGCATCTATGGGATGAAATATCTAGAGCATCTAGATCTAACAGTATTTATGTCATGGGTGACTTTAATTTTAGCGGAATAAACTGGTTGAACAAAACAGGGAATAGTGAAGCAGAAGATTTTCTAGAATTAATTGACGATTGCTTTCTTACGCAACACATTAAGGAACCAACACGGGAAAATAATATTTTAGATTTAGTGTTAACTAACAGGGAAACGCAAATTAATGACATCGAAATAGGGAGTGAGCTAGGGAGCAGTGATCACAAAGAAATCAGATTTAGCATAGAATGGAATAGACCAGTAGGAGAAAATTCTGTTAAAGTGCCAGATTTTCGAAAAGCTGATTTTAATAGCCTAAGAAATTTTTTGGGTCAAATTGATTGGAAAGTCTTGGGTATGGGGTGGGGGCCGGTCTTGGAGCGAGACATGAACCCAGCGATAGGTGACTTAAATGGGGATTTCGATGTGGATTCAATATATAACTTATTTAAGAATATTCTAAACAAAGCACAGGAACGTAGTATACCATACAAATTGAATAGATCGAATACTAATGACCCAAAGTGGATAACAAAGAATTTGAAGAACCTTATAGGTAAAAAGAGAGCTTGGTACAAAAGGATTAAAAATGGGGAGGTCACTTTAGAACAGGAATTCGTACAACTGGTTAGAAATGTTAAAAAAGAGATAAGGAAAGCAAAAAGAAACTATGAAGTTCGCATAGCAGGGCAAGCAAAGACAAATCCTAAAGGGTTTTTTCAGTTATATCGTACCAAGACTAGGGAAAGGATAGGTCCATTAAAAACTGAGACAGGTCAAATAACAGATAGTGATGAAGAGATGAGTAGTATTTTTAATAAATATTTTGTATCTGTATTTACTAAAGAGGAACTTAACAATATGCCTTCAGCCGAACAAGTCTATGTGGGTGGGGACGAGGACAGGTTGACGAGTTTAGCAGTTACCAGGGAGGATGTTCTTAAACAAATAGTAAAACTCAAACCAAACAAATCCCCAGGGCCGGATGAAGTGTTTGCCAGGGTGCTTAAAGAATGCAAAGAGGAGCTTTGTGACCCACTGTCAACCATATTTAATAAATCAATAGAGACAGGCAGAGTGCCAGAGTTTTGGAAAGTTGCTAATGTGATACCAGTTTTTAAGAAAGGAGATAGATCACTTGCGTCTAACTATCGACCAATTAGCCTAACGTCTATTGTGGGAAAGTTACTCGAATCTATAATAGCAAATAAAATTCGTCTTCATCTTGAAAAACATAAATTAATAATTGAGTCGCAACATGGTTTTATAAATGGCCGTTCATGTTTAACAAATTTGTTATCTTTTTATTCTAGCATTGTTGAGGCAGTTGATAGTGGTAAGGATTGCGATGTTGTATACCTTGACTTTAGCAAAGCTTTTGATACAGTGCCACATGAAAGACTGATTAAAAAGATAGAGTCTCATGGTATTGGGGGTGCTATATTAAGCTGGATTAGGGCATGGCTATACCAAAGGAAACAGAGAGTTAGTATAAATGGAATCAAGTCAGAGTGGGAAAATGTTGTAAGTGGAGTGCCTCAAGGCTCTGTCCTGGGACCTCTGTTGTTTATAATATATATAAATGATTTAGATTCAGGTTTGAGTAGCAACATTTGCAAATTTGCCGATGATACAAAAATCGGTAGGGAAATTAATTCGGAGGAGGACTCACTATCACTTCAAGTTGATCTAGATAGGGTTTTGAAATGGTCAAAGGATTGGCAGATGCAGTTTAATGCTGATAAATGTAAAGTTCTGAGGTTAGGTAATGATGATAGAGTTACAAGATACGAGCTAGATGGTGTTGTGATTGCGAAGTCGGATTGCGAAAGGGATCTGGGAGTTATGATTAGTAAGAATTTAAAACAAAAGGATCAATGCATAAATGTTCGTAATAAGGCAAATCGGACACTTGGATTTATTAATCGCAGCGTTAGTAACAAGACACCTGGTGTGGTTCTCAAGCTATATCTTGCTCTAGTTAGGCCCCATTTAGATTATGCAGTTCAGTTTTGGTCGCCATATTATAGAATGGATATAAATTCACTTGAACGTGTCCAGCGTAGGATGACTAAGTTAATTCCCCAAATTAGAAATCTTTCATATGAAGAAAGATTAACAAAGCTTAAGTTGCATTCACTGGAAAGGCGAAGAGTTAGGGGTGACATGATAGAGGTTTACAAGTGGATGAATGGACATAACCGGGGGGATATTAATAGGGTATTAAAAGTATCAACACAGGACAGAACACGAAACAATGGGTATAAATTGGATAAGTTTAGATTTAGGAAAGACTTGGGTAAATACTGGTTCAGTAACAGGGTTGTTGATTTGTGGAACCAATTGCCGCGTAACATTGTGGAGGTGGGGTCCCTCGATTGTTTCAAGCACGGGTTGGACAAGTATATGAGTGGGATTGGGTGGTTATAGAATAGGAGCTGCCTCGTATGGGCCAACAGGCCTTCTGCAGTTGCCTTTGTTCTTATGTTCTTATGTTAACGGCCATTTATAAAACCATGTTGCGACTCAATTATTAATTTATGTTTTTCAAGATGAAGACGAATTTTATTTGCTATTATAGATTCGAGTAACTTTCCCACAATAGACGTTAGGCTAATTGGTCGATAGTTAGACGCAAGTGATCTATCTCCTTTCTTAAAAACTGGTATCACATTAGCAACTTTCCAAAACTCTGGCACTCTGCCTGTCTCTATTGATTTATTAAATATGGTTGACAGTGGGTCACAAAGCTCCTCTTTGCATTCTTTAAGCACCCTGGCAAACACTTCATCCGGCCCTGGGGATTTGTTTGGTTTGAGTTTTACTATTTGTTTAAGAACATCCTCCCTGGTAACTGCTAAACTCGTCAACCTGTCCTCGTCCCCACCCACATAGACTTGTTCGGCTGAAGGCATATTGTTAAGTTCCTCTTTAGTAAATACAGATACAAAATATTTATTAAAAATACTACTCATCTCTTCATCACTATCTGTTATTTGACCTGTCTCAGTTTTTAATGGACCTATCCTTTCCCTAGTCTTGGTACGATATAACTGAAAAAACCCTTTAGGATTTGTCTTTGCTTGCCCTGCTATGCGAACTTCATAGTTTCTTTTTGCTTTCCTTATCTCTTTTTTAACATTTCTAACCAGTTGTACGAATTCCTGTTCTAAAGTGACCTCCCCATTTTTAATCCTTTTGTACCAAGCTCTCTTTTTACCTATAAGGTTCTTCAAATTCTTTGTTATCCACTTTGGGTCATTAGTATTCGATCTATTCAATTTGTATGGTATACTACGTTCCTGTGCTTTGTTTAGAATATTCTTAAATAAGTTATATATTGAATCCACATCGAAATCCCCATTTAAGTCACCTATCGCTGGGTTCATGTCTCGCTCCAAGACCGGCCCCCACCCCATACCCAAGACTTTCCAATCAATTTGACCCAAAAAATTTCTTAGGCTATTAAAATCAGCTTTTCGAAAATCTGGCACTTTAACAGAATTTTCTCCTACTGGTCTATTCCATTCTATGCTAAATCTGATTTCTTTGTGATCACTGCTCCCTAGCTCACTCCCTATTTCGATGTCATTAATTTGCGTTTCCCTGTTAGTTAACACTAAATCTAAAATATTATTTTCCCGTGTTGGTTCCTTAATGTGTTGCGTAAGAAAGCAATCGTCAATTAATTCTAGAAAATCTTCTGCTTCACTATTCCCTGTTTTGTTCAACCAGTTTATTCCGCTAAAATTAAAGTCACCCATGACATAAATACTGTTAGATCTAGATGCTCTAGATATTTCATCCCATAGATGCTTTGCTTCCATTCTGTCTAAATTTGGTGGCCTATATATTACTCCTATTATAATATTATTAGCTTTTTCGTTTAATTCAATCCAAATAGTTTCTGTGTGTGGCTCTGTTTTGATTCCCTCTTTGAGACTACATTTCAAATTGTCCCTAACATATATGGCTACTCCACCTCCTCGTCTAATATATCTATCTGTGTGAAATAGTTTAAATCCATATATTTGATATTCAGCTAATAGTTCTCTATTTTCTACATTCATCCACGTTTCGGTAAGTGCAATAATATCTATTCTTTCTGTGCAGACAAGAGCATTTAATTCGTTAATTTTATTTCTTAGACTTCTACTGTTAGTGTAATATACCCTAAGTGAATTGTTATTTTGCGGACCTTCTCTTTCCCTGATCGTTTTGCCAATTCCTTTCTCCCACAAACACATACTTTTATTACCTCCTTCCTCCAAATCAATTCCCATACCTCTATCTACTAACAGTTTAAACCCAAACAAACACCTCTAACCACTTCTTCTAACGAGTTCGCAACAGCAACAACCCCAGCTCTCGATAGATGCACCCCATCACGAGCATACATTTCATTTCTTCCATAGAAGTGTTCCCAGTTGTCTATGAAAGATATTGCATTTGATTTGCAATATCTTTCCAGCCGGCAATTGACACCAAGTGCCCTCGATATCCATTCATTTCCCACTCCCTTTCTTGGAAGAATGCCACATATGATCGGGATTCCTCCCTTGCTCCTAACTAACTCTATGGCTGTTTTATACCTCTGAATCAGTTCCTCACTCCTAACTCGATACAGTAACACCCACACGGTGCAGCAGTAACACCCACACGGTGCACCAGTAACACCCACACGGTGCTCCTGTAACACCCACACGGTGCACCTGTAACACCCACACGGTGAACCTGTAACACCCCACACGGTGCTCCAGTAACACCCACATGGTACACCTGTAAGACCCCACACGGTGCTCCAGTAACACCCACACAGTGCACCAGTAACACCCACACGGTGCACCATTAACACCCACACGGTGCAACAGTAACACCCACACGGTGCTCCAGTAACACCCACACGGTGCACCAGTAACACCCACATGGTGCACCAGTAACACCCACACGGTGCACCAGTAACACCCACACGGTGCACCTGTAACACCCACACAGTGCACCTGTAACACCCACACGGTGCACCTGTAACACCCACACGGTGCACCTGTAACAGCCACACGGTGCACCAGTAACACCCACACAGTGCACCTGTAACACCCACACAGTGCACCTGTAACACCCACACGGTGCACCTGTAACAGCCACACGGTGCACCAGTAACACCCACACAGTGCACCTGTAACACCCACACAGTGCTCCTGTAACACCCACACGGTGCACCTGTAACACCCACATGGTGCACCAGTAACACCCACACGGTGCACCAGTAACACCCACACAGTGCACCTGTAACACCCACACAGTGCACCTGTAACACCCACACGGTGCACCTGTAACACCCACACGGTGCACCTGTAACACCCCACACGGTGCACCAGTAACACCCACACGGTGCACCTGTAACACCCATATGGTGCACCAGTAACACCCACATGGTACACCAGTAACACCCACACAGTGCACCTGTAACACCCACACGGTGCACCTGTAACACCCCACACGGTGCACCTGTAACACCCACACGGTGCACCAGTAACACCCGCACGGTGCACCTGTAACACCCACACGGTGCTCCTGTAACACCCCACACGGTGCACCAGTAACACCCACACGGTGCACCTGTAACACCCACACGGTGCACCAGTAACACCCACACGGTGCACCTGTAACACCCATATGGTGCACCAGTAACACCCCACACAGTGCACCTGTAACACCCCCACGGTGCACCTGTAACATCCACATGGTGCACCAGTAACACCCCACACAGTGCACCTGTAACACTTACACGGTGCTCCAGTAACACCCACATGGTGCTCCAGTAGCACCCATATGGTGCACCAGTAACACCCACATGGTACACCAGTAACACCCACATGGTACACCAGTAACACCCACACGGTGCACCAGTAACACCCACACGGTGCACCTGTAACACCCACACGGTGCACCTGTAACACCCCACACGGTGCACCAGTAACACCCACACGGTGCACCTGTAACACCCACACGGTGCACCTGTAACACCCACACGGTGCACCTGTAACACCCACACGGTGCACCTGTAACACCCCACACGGTGCACCAGTAACACCCACACGGTGCACCTGTAACACCCCACACGGTGCTCCAGTAACACCCACATGGTACACCAGTAACACCCACACAGTGCACCTGTAACACCCACACGGTGCACCAGTAACACCCACACGGTGCACCAGTAACACCCACACGGTGCACCAGTAACACCCACACGGTGCTACAGTAACACCCACACGGTGCACCAGTAACACCCACACGGTGCACCAATAACACCCACACGGTGCACCAGTAACACCCACACGGTGCACCTGTAACACCCACACAGTGCACCTGTAACACCCACACGGTGCACCTGTAACACCCCACACGGTGCTCCAGTAACACCCACATGGTACACCTGTAAGACCCCACACGGTGCTCCAGTAACACCCACACAGTGCACCAGTAACACCCACACGGTGCACCAGTAACACCCACACGGTGCACCAGTAACACCCACACGGTGCTCCAGTAACACCCACACGGTGCACCAGTAACACCCACACGGTGCACCAGTAACACCCACACGGTGCACCAGTAACACCCACACAGTGCACCTGTAACACCCACACAGTGCACCTGTAACACCCACACGGTGCACCTGTAACACCCACACGGTGCACCTGTAACACCCCACACGGTGCACCAGTAACACCCACACGGTGCACCTGTAACACCCATACGGTGCACCAGTAACACCCACATGGTACACCAGTAACACCCACACGGTGCACCTGTAACACCCACATGGTACACCAGTAACACCCACACAGTGCACCTGTAACACCCACACGGTGCACCTGTAACACCCCACACGGTGCACCTGTAACACCCACACGGTGCACCAGTAACACCCGCACGGTGCACCTGTAACACCCACACGGTGCTCCTGTAACACCCCACACGGTGCACCAGTAACACCCACACGGTGCACCTGTAACACCCACACGGTGCACCAGTAACACCCACACGGTGCACCTGTAACACCCATATGGTGCACCAGTAACACCCCACACAGTGCACCTGTAACACCCCCACGGTGCACCTGTAACATCCACATGGTGCACCAGTAACACCCCACACAGTGCACCTGTAACACTTACACGGTGCTCCAGTAACACCCACATGGTGCTCCAGTAGCACCCATATGGTGCACCAGTAACACCCACATGGTACACCAGTAACACCCACATGGTACACCAGTAACACCCACACGGTGCACCAGTAACACCCACACGGTGCACCTGTAACACCCACACGGTGCACCTGTAACACCCCACACGGTGCACCAGTAACACCCACACGGTGCACCTGTAACACCCACACGGTGCACCTGTAACACCCACACGGTGCACCTGTAACACCCACACGGTGCACCTGTAACACCCCACACGGTGCACCAGTAACAACCACACGGTGCACCTGTAACACCCCACACGGTGCTCCAGTAACACCCACATGGTACACCAGTAACACCCACACAGTGCACCTGTAACACCCACACGGTGCACCAGTAACACCCACACGGTGCACCAGTAACACCCACACGGTGCACCTGTAACACCCACACGGTGCTACAGTAACACCCACACGGTGCACCAGTAACACCCACACGGTGCACCAATAACACCCACACGGTGCACCAGTAACACCCACACGGTGCACCTGTAACACCCACACAGTGCACCTGTAACACCCACACGGTGCACCTGTAACACCCCACACGGTGCTCCAGTAACACCCACATGGTACACCTGTAAGACCCCACACGGTGCTCCAGTAACACCCACACAGTGCACCAGTAACACCCACATGGTGCACCAGTAACACCCACACGGTGCACCAGTAACACCCACACGGTGCTCCAGTAACACCCACACGGTGCACCAGTAACACCCACACGGTGCACCAGTAACACCCACACGGTGCACCAGTAACACCCACACAGTGCACCTTTAACACCCACACAGTGCACCTGTAACACCCACATGGTACACCAGTAACACCCACACAGTGCACCTGTAACAGCCACACGGTGCACCAGTAACACCCACACAGTGCACCTGTAACACCCACACGGTGCACCAGTAACACCCACACAGTGCACCTGTAACACCCACATGGTACACCAGTAACACCCACACAGTGCACCAGTAACACCCACACAGTGCACCTGTAACACCCACACGGTGCACCTGTAGCACCCACACAGTGCACCTGTAACACCCCACACAGTGCACCTGTAACACCCACACGGTGCACCAGTAACACCCCACACAGTGCACATGTAACACCCACACGGTGCACCTGTAGCACCCACACAGTGCACCTATAACACCTCCACGGAGCACCAGTAACACCCCACACGGTGCACCTGTAGCACCCACACAGTGCACCTGTAACACCCACACAGTGCACCTATAACACCCCCACGGAGCACCAGTAACACACCACACGGTGCACCTGTAGCACCCACACAGTGCACCTGTAACACCCACATGGTGCACCAGTAGTCACTGTTCCTTCTCTGTGTCTCGAAGCATACAGAACTTTTAAAAAGTTCTATATACAAAAGCCATTCAATGAATTTCCTAAAAGTATCCAATTTCCTCCATTCTGCTGTAGAATGTGCTCGCGCTGTTGCCTCCACCTCCTGAAATTACCCACCACATAATTAAGACTGGAGGCCTGTCAATTTGCCTACCGGGAGGTTAAAGGTCAACTGTCAAACTATCGGAACAATACATGACCTCCAACAGGGTTAAAAAAATCACAGGCAAAATGTATTTTTTATATTTTTGGAAGGTCGCGAGAGGAGTTGAAATGAGACCAGTAGTTCTCAGCAGGTATTTTGGTGCTACTGCTGCCTTCTATAACTCATGTTCCTAGACGTGTTATGTGTTGTCCTGGACGTGTTACGTGTTTTCCTAGACGTGTTACGTGTTTTCCTGGACGTGTTACGTGTTTTCCTGGACGTGTTACGTGTTTTCCTGGACGTGTTATGCGTTTTCCTAGACGTGTTACGCGTTTTCCTGGACGTGTTACGTGTTTTCCTAGACATGTTACGCGTTTTCCTGGACGTGTTACGTGTTTTCCTGGACGTGTTACGTGTTTTCCTGGACGTGTTACGTGTTTTCCTGGACGTGTTACGCATTTTCCTGGACGTGTTACGCGTTTTCCAGGATGTGTTACGTATTCACCTAGTTGTATTCATCTAGTTGTGTTTGCGGGGGTTGAGCTTTGCTCTTTCGGCCCGCCTCTCAACTGTCAATCAACTGTTTACTTTTACTTTTTTTTTCCCAAACCACACACACACACACCCCAAGAAGCAGCCCGTGACAGCTGACTAACTCCCAGGTACCTATTTACTGCTAGGTAACAGGGGCATTCAGGCTGAAAGAAACTTTGCCCATTTGTTTCTGCCTGGTGCGGGAATCGAACCTGCGCTACAGAATTAAGAGTCCTGCGCGCTATCCACCAGGCTAGCAGGTTCCCCAGGCCCCTATCAGGTACGTGTTTTCCTGGACGTGTTACGAGTTTTCTTGGACGTGTTACGCATTTTTCTGGACGTGTTAAGTGTTTTCCTGGACGTGTTACGAGTTTTCTTGGACGTGTTACGCATTTTTCTGGACGTGTTAAGTGTTTTCCTGGACGTGTTTCCTGAAAAGAGGAGATATGTTAGTCGAAAATAAGATACAAATTGGTATTTCAAAGGTCGGTAGGAAATATTAATATTAGGTAATTACATCACGGGACATGAGGATAAGGAGAAAGGATATAAGAATGGAGTGAGGGAAAAAATTCCCATTTACTAGTACCCAAACCACTTTGCTGTTGGGGCTCGAACGACGATCCCAGCAAGAGGCGAGGCCGGCGTTGTACCGACCGGAGCATCTTTTTCTCTGACTTAGGGTGAACTTATATAATTATCGTTAATTATGCTACTGTATACAATGAACTCACACACTTGATTTTTTTTTTCTTAAATTGTGTTATTAACGTGACTGAGACTAAATTTTCATCAAAAGTAAAAGTTTGTTTGTCGTTAAGCAACTTAATTTCACTCTAAAAATAATCTAATTTATTTTCGGTTTTATATTGAACAGCATCTGGTGGAAATTTTAATTAAGCTATTTTAATTGTCCATTCGTGGCTCCTCTGAGAATATTTTTTGGGCTTCAAGTAATATATAATCTCAAAACTGTTTTAATAAAAGGATTTTTTGTATTTCTGTTTACTGCATAAAATTATATTTTCCCCAAGCTGCTCAATTTCTCAACTCCATTACTTAAGCATATTTAATACCAGTGGAAGGAACAAGGTGTAGTACGTTAGTGGTAAATTTAACACTATCTAACATATGGAGATTAGTATGAAAAGTTAATTCAGATATGAAATATTCACTGGATGGGCAAAGTACATAATGACCAAATGTGTATTGTTCAACACCTGACTGAATGATTTAACTAATAGAACATCGTTGTCTAGTTCCTGAACCCATTGTAGGCATTGTTACCACTCTGACATCAGAGGTCATACTAACCACCACATGAGTAGACGACCATCATAACCACACCATAACAAGAATGAGGATGAGAGTTTAATACACAAATCAAACTACCTCAAAACTGTAAATAAAATGTTTGCGTTAATTTAACAGACATCTGTAATGTCCTACTCGTTATATTCTATTGAAACCTGTGTATCACTGCTTAGAGGATATATATATAATAAAGGAATTCGAATAACTCATATTTCCAAATATATATAGATAAACCCGTTTTTATATTTTGAAGTAGATTCTAGCGAAGCACACGAGAGACTTGATTGGGGATCTCAATACGATATTCACTGAGTGTTTAGCCAGTTGAATTCAATTGCATTTCGTCAAGAAATCGCAAATGATCACAGACAGGTTAATTGGGAAATTTTAGTAATGGACAAAGTAGCCCAAAACATGCTTTAAAAGGCATGTGAAATAAACCAACTTCCCATTGGAAAAAAGCTCTTTATGGTAGGATTTTTGTATTACCGACTCCGAACTTCACCTTTGATGCTCATTATATTTGAGTATCTGCTACAGGGATTGGAAGACCAATAGAGACACCACAGTCTGGCTGGTCGTATCTCCACGAAAAAGACATGAAGAGGAAGGAGACATCAACATAAACCTAGCCATATCAGCAAGAGAAGCCTAGCCAGATTACAAAGAGAAGCCTAGCCATATCAACAAGAGAAGTATAGCCATATCAGCAAGAGAAACCTAGCCATATCAGCAAGAGAAACCTAGCCATATCAACAAGAGAAGCCAAGCCATATCAGCAAGAGAAGCCTAGCCATATCAGCAAGAGAAGCCTAGCTATATCAACAAGAGAAGCCAAGCCATATCAGCAAGAGAAGCCTAGCCATATCAGCAAGAGAAGCCTAGCCATATCAGCAAGAGAAGCCAAGCCATATCAGCAAGAGAAACCTAGCCATATCAACAAGAGAAGCCAAGCCATATCAGCAAGAGAAGCCTAGCCATATCAACAAGAGAAGCCAAGCCATATCAGCAACAGAAGCCTAGCCATATCAGCAACAGAAGCCTAGCTGCCATATCACAAAGAGAAACTAGTTACTGAAAAATCATCAGGTGAAGCCGATCCACCTTATGATGACAGGACAATCAATATCACGAGGATAATCTTAGCTATTTCTTCTTTAGAAGGCTAGCCACGTCATTATGAAAAGTCTACTCATTTCAACCATAGAAGGTTAACGTATTATTTTGAAAAGCTTTACCATTTCAAGAGAAGGCTAGTCATATCTTGAAGAAGACCCTCCAACTGTGGAGCCTGGGTAGTTGGCCTCCACAGTAAGACAACCTGCTCAGTCGATAGAGCTTCCGCCTCAACCGCCTGGGGTCCACGGTTCGAGTCTCCTAGAGCCCAGGTGAATGGAATGTTTATTTTCACAGAAGTGTGGCTGACAACTTATTATTATTATTAATATGTTCTCTTGGCACAGTCTTGAATGTAAAGTCTAAATACAATAAGAATTGTTCTACATTTGTTAAAAATGCTTCATTAATATTAATTATTATATACACATGCATGTTCGCTGTGATGATTCATACTCCCGTGATTTTTGGGATTAGAATTACATTCTTTTGAGGAAAATTATAAAACGCCGCAGGAAATTAATTTTGCAAATGAACACCAAAAACATAATTGCACGTGCAACACCAACACCCACCAGCTAATAATCGACTGCCATAAAAACTCACGTTTTCTCCTTTATATTTCGCTGGGCGTTCGCAGATAGGCTCCCCGTGCCGCATATATAATGGTGACCATAAATACCCGGCGTCACTGTCAGTATTGTGTGATACTCGCGGCTCCCACCTCTGACAGGCTCCCTCCTTCCCTCCCTCCCCCCTGCCTCCAGACTCCCTTCCACCCACCTCTGGCTGGCTCCCTCCCTCCCCTCCTCCCTCCTGCCTCCAGACCCCCTTCCACCTACCGCTGGCTGGCTCCCTGCCTCCCCTCCTCCCTCCTGCCTCCAGACACCCTTCCACCCACCTCTGGCTGGCTCCCTGCCTCCCCTCCTCCCTTCTGCCTCCAGACCCCCTTCCTCCCACCTCTGGCTGGCTCCCTCCCTCCCTCTTGCCTCCACTCTTCATACTAATAAATAAATGTTTTACATTTTGTTGTTGAACAACAGTTACTTTACAGCTAATAGTAATAAGTAGTAGTAGGGATCCTTCAGTCTCGGAAGACTATGGAGTTGCGCCCTAACAGGGCGCAAAGCCTGGGTAGGTAGATATGGAGAAGCTGTTACCCATGCAGCAGGTCCCCCCTCTCCACGTTGTTGAAATTATTCAATAGAAAGGCAAATGCCAATACACATGGTTCCAGCAACGTCGCAGGAGCTGCCAGAACGAGGTCGGCATCAACAACGAACTGCCTTAGGGGCTCCAACTCCGGATTTTTCCTCGAGGTTGACTCCTGAAGCCTTGCCCAAAAAAGGGGAATGGCCGCAAGGCAGCGGAGGTCTAAAATCAGGGTTTTCCTTCCCCTAGATGGGCTGCCTTCCCAGGCTATCGAGTCCCATGTACCCGGAGCAGCTGGTTTTAAGGCGCCAGAGGCACGCCCTTGCCCCTTCTCCTGTCGGTAAAAGCAGTTCTGCCGGACTTAAAGACTAAGCCACCCGTGCAGGCCAGGAGTTGGACTTGGTTGTCAGAGGCTATTGGAGACGCATGCCGTATAGGAGCATTTTATAGGTCATGGGAGCTCGTTCCCCATTACCACCCCATGGCTATGACAACCCCTTGGAACCAATAGTAATTATATATATATATATATATATATGTCGTACCTAGTAGCCAGAACGCACTTCTCAGCCTACTATGCAAGGCCCGATTTGCCTAATAAGCCAAGTTTTCCTGAATTAATATATTTTCTCTATTTTTTTTCTTATGAAATTATAAAGCTACCCATTTCATTATGTATGAGGTCAATTTTTTTTTATTGGAGTTAAAATTAACGTAGATATATGACCGAACCTAACCAACCCTACCTAACCTAACCTCACCTATCTTTATAGGGTAGGTTAGGTTAGGTATCCGAAAAAGTTAGGTTAGGTTAGGTTAGGTAGTCGAAAAAAACATTAATTCATGAAAACTTGGCTTATTAGGCAAATCGGGGCCTTGCATAGTAGGCTGAGAAGTGCGTTCTGGCTACTAGGTACAACATATATATATATATATATATATATATATATATATATATATATATATATATATATATATATATAAATATATATATATATATATATATATATGTCGTACCTAGTAGCCAGAACTCACTTCTCAGCCTACTATTCAAGGCCCGATTTGCCTATTAAGCCAAGTTTTCCTGAATTAATATATTTACTATAATTTTTTTCTTATGAAATGATAAAGCAACCCTTTTCTCTATGTATGAGGTCAATTTTTTTTTATTGGAGTTAAAATTAACGTAGATATATGACCGAACCTAACCAACCCTACCTAACCTAACCTAACCTATATATATAGGTAAGGTTAGGTTAGGTAGCCAAAAAAAGCTAGGTTAGGTTAGGTTAGGTAGGTTAGGTAGACGAAAAAACATTAATTCATGAAAACTTGGCTTATTAGGCAAATCGGGCCTTGAATAGTAGGCTGAGAAGTGCGTTCTGGCTATTAGGTACGACATATATATATATATATATATATTTATATATATATAAACACATATAGACATCCTTCCTGCAGTAGACTCGAACCCAGAGAGCAAGCTATTCGCCCAGCTTGACATAACTGGTATGCTTTAACCGATCTCAACAAACTCAGACCCTTAAAAATAATGGACATTTTGAGGTATTTACCCCAAATATCTTCACTTCCTAAGGGCACCAGAGAGTAGTGAATGGTCAAATCACGTTTTTCATCAAGCAACTGAATTAGAGGGAGAACTCGTGTCTCTATGCATGACATTTTACTTACATAAACTCGGAAGTTTTGGGTAAACGCACATAGACACCCTTCCTGGAGTAGACTCGAACCCAGAGAGCCAGCTGTTTGCGAAACTTGACATAACTGGTACGCCTTAATTAACCAATCACTCCAAACTCAGACCTTTAAAAGGAATGGAAATTTTGAGGTTTTAACCCTAAATGTCTCCAGTCCCCAAGGGTACCAGAGAGTAGTGTATGGTCAAATCATGTTTTTCATCATGCAACTGCATTACAGGGAGAACTCTTGTCTCTATGCACGACATTTTACTTGCACAAACTCGCAAGTTTTTGATAAACTCACATAGACACTCTCCCTGCAGTAGACTTGAACCCAGAGAGCCAGCTGTTTGCGAAACTTGAAATAACTGGTACGCCTTAACAGTTCACACCAAACGCAGACCATTAAAAGGAATGGAAATTTCGAGGTATTTACCCCAAATATCTCCACTCCCCAAGGGCACCAGAGAGTTGTGTATGTTCAAATCACGTTTTTCATCAAGCAACTGCATTACAGGGAGAACTCGAGTCTCTATTCACGACATTTTACTTGCATAAACTCACAAGTTTTTGGTAAACACACTTAGACACCCTCCCTGCAGTAGACTCGAACTCAGAGAGCCAACTGTTCCCACAGCTTGACATAACTGGTACGCTATA